>NC_034421.1:9788871-9963426 GCF_002078875.1 Numida meleagris | reverse complement strand
ACCATCTTACAGTTGCCTTAGCTTTAGCCCCACTAAGGCTCTTCTGCATGAGCTTTTCTAGGGAGAAGTGTGTTTGTTGGTATGCGTAACAGTGCATGTATACTTAAGTGTCTTGCAATTGCTGCCAAAAAAAAAAAAAAAAAAAAAAAGAAAAAAAAAGAAAATTCAGGATCTAGCACATTCATATTTGCTTGCAAATAAAATAAGCCCTGTGGAAACACTACCCAAGCAGAACAGAGATTTATTTTCAAGCATGTGAACAATTTAAGGTCATTTACTTAAAATTACATTCCAGAAACAATGGTGATGCTTGTGCATTACTCTCACTGTCTCTCTTTAATGCCACTCTGTATTTAATCCGTCTTACTGCTCAATAGAAATAGCTTACTCCTACATTTGAGTAACTGATTGGGTTAGAGCCTGCATCTCAAACACCATCCTGTCACTAGCAATGAATGCCATTTTTAGATCTTTCATTCCAAAGAAAGGTCAGTCACTATTTCAAACAATAGAAGGAAAAAATAGTCAGTGCAACGTTCACTTTCTCCAGTTTTTAAAGGGAAAAAAATCATCACTTTGCTAAGGAAAATTTTAATATTTTGTATAGATTTAACTCAATCAGGAAAAAGATTTTATTCTCAAGGTGTTTCTATACATTTCTGATAATGCCACAGTTGTGCTGTGGAAGGACATCAGATAAGACATACAGCTGGTTGAAATCTTCTGAATTCCTTATGATATTTTTCAGACAGAAAAAAATCTGTCTTCAGAAAATAATAATAAAGAAACAACGCCAGACTGTTAATTTAAGGCTACTAAATATAGTCAGCTTTGACTTTACAGGGATTCATCTAGTTCATGGGGAAATGTCCTCAAACATCTGTTATATTTAATTATAAAAGACAAGTCTCCTGTGAAAGTGGTCCCACAAGATCTGGACCACTATTTTTGGTTCCTTACCTCCAAGAAGCCAATGGAGACTAACCCTTCAACCTAGCCAGCTAGAGCATATGCCCAAAGTTGGGCTACATGAATACCACCCATTGGTTATGGGTGGAAATTCGCTGTGGGAATTCCCAGGCAGAGATACTTCAAGAGGTGATGATCACAAAAATACCAGCACCTACCTCCATTGAGAAGAGACAAGGTGCACTTGCATGGCTACTGATAACAAAATGTAAGTATGAATTACTGTCAGCTGATTTGCAGAGATTTTTGAGTGAAAGGATCATCATAGAATCATAGAATACTTGGAGGTGGAAGAAACCTTTAGAGGTCATCTAGTCCAACCCCTCTGCAGTGAAGAGGGACATCCACAGCTAGACCAGGTTGCTCAAAGCCTGGTCCAGCCTGACCTTGAGTGTCTCCAGGGACAGGGCTTCCACAATGTGTCTAGGCAACCTGTTCCAGTGCCTCACCACCCTCACTGTAAAAGACTTTTTCCTTATATCCAAAGACTTTTTTCTTATACCCAATAAGGATATAGGAATGAGGGGAGGATTGAGAGAAAAGGTTTTGCCATTATGGTTTGTGCTAAGAGCATCCAGATATGAGTCAGGTGAGTCAAAGAACAGCATATTATTTGTTATATAAACCGTTCTGTATGAGAAATAATAATAAAAGAAATACAGCTGTATTTTTGGTGGTTGCATACACTTTTTGTTACCCAGCGCCCAAAAAGAAACTTACAAACCTGAAGACAGAGGATGAAAAAATGCTATTTTGAGTAACTAACTTAGAAATCATATACCAGTCTTAGGCCCCCAAAAGTCAGAAAATAAAAGGTACAGGCTGATTGGCCTGAAGATATATACAAGCTGATTATCTGTTTGCTGGATGAAATCAAATAAACACGTTATGTTGTTATCATTTGCTTGGGTCTTGAAACACAGTGAATGTCCCTAGAACTCCTTTGATGCCAACTACTGTGAAGGAAACATCTCAGTCATATCTTTAGCCCAGGCAAGGTAAGTCAGCACCAAAACAATTCCTTTTGGCAAGCTGTATGCTGCTTCAAAATAAAGCCTGGATAAATCTTATGAACAAACCTTATTTTCTGTTTCTGTTGAACACAGCAGTTGAGGACATCTCTACAGGGAAACTCAGCTCTGAAGGACAGTGAACAACCTCCACTGAGAAAATAGCTTCCCTCATTGCTTCAGTGTTTCATCACTTGCTAATTAGATGCTTTCCCCTTTTCAGTTCTTAAACAGAGCTCAGCTAGTGCAGATGCAAGTTCCTCATGAGCACTGTTCAACTACATTACTCCTGAGAATGAAAACAGGATTGTTGCAGGGAAATTTTGTGCATTTGGGAAAACACTCAAGCTCTGGTTAAAATCCAGCTCTTCTTAAGTATTTCCCCCTCTTTCTCCTACAGCATATTCAGATCATCGTGTTTACCCTTTTCATTTTTCAAAATCCTTTTTTCTTCATTTTTTTAGATCTAAATAAACAGCTTCTCAACATAATAGCATATACTGAGATGTGATTCTTGCTTTATTTGAAATACTGGTATATTCAGCTGTCATTCTTACGACAATTTAGCAAATAAAAAGTACTAAACAAGAAAAAAAATAGAACTCAGGATCAATTTCTGCTTGAAATTGCCTTTTCTCTAGAGCTCAGGTCAGCAGGTCACACACAGGTGTGTAGGAATCACACTACACCCTCCATCCCAGAAAAACTCTGCCTACCAATGTTGACCAATTTGGGCAGTGACTACCATAAGCTACAGTCAAACAACTTCATACTGAGAAGCCTGATTACCATTTACTATATGATGCCTTTCTATCACTTCAGCAGTATCAAAAGGCTTTATTGTAAATGAGATAAAAAAAACCAACATCAAAACATCATAGTAAAAACATGAAAAAGAGCACAGTCACATCCTGACTGATAGCATGCTCCCACAGACTACTGCCATCAGTTGAGAGGATGTGCCAATATTTTTTATGAACTATCATTACAAAACATAACAAGCAGGCTGGAAGAAAACAGCAACCTAAAAGTGTTCAAGAAAGCTGTGGGAAAGGAAAAAAAAACAGAAGAGGAGAGCTGCTGAGCTGAATCGGTGTGTGGGCTCCAGCTGGAACAAAAGGATTCTTCAGTTCATGCCAAAAATACTCATCAGTGCCTCTGGTTTTTTAAACTTAACTTTCATAGGTGACTTTTCTTGTCTCTGAACCATCTTGTGGGAATCCACATGGGTTCAACTATAGGTGACCATCAACTTGGGAGACAAGTTTGTTCCCCAGTTAGCAGGGCAAGGTGGTGCTCTCTGAGTTTCTGTCCTCCAGAACCACCCTGGAGGTAGGCCTCTTTGCAGCTCAAATGGTTCAGCACTTTTTCTTTCTCCCTCCTCTACCTTCTCAGTGCTCAGAAGGTCGAGGCATGCCTCAAAGACAGCTCAGCAAGTTAGGCACCTACTGAAGTTCCCAGCTATATAGAGGTAGCTGGATGTGACCACAGTCTTGCTGTGATTTAGGTGACTCACTGCACAACATTAAATATCATTAAAATGGCTAAAGAAAAAGTAATCACGATAGAACAGAAGAATATTTTTCTTGTAACCCAATTAGGCTTTAGGACTCATTACCACAAGGAGCCACCAAGCCCAGAAATTTAACAATCTTCAGAAAGAATCAGGCATTTATGTCTCTAGAAAAGAAAAAAATGAAGTTATCCCATTGAAGAAATGCAAAAAATCTTTTTCAGATTTAAGGAAGCATTTAAGAATTAGAGCCTAGAAAGAGGTTAGCTGTGGAGGAGGTAAACACGAAATCTACCTACTCCAGTAACCACAGAAAGATCATCAACCAGATAGCTGAAGAAATGAGGTTATTCAAACCCTGACAGTCCTGTGCAAGTTTTTTTTTCATCCAGTAGAGAAGTAAGCAAGCAAGCAAATGAAGGCAAACGTGACCAAAGTGCAGGAAGCCTACATGTAAGTCTAATTATTTGTAAGGTAAGTTCTGACCGAAGGAGGATAATGCCCATAGTTTCTCTGGCTTTGGCTACTCATTTCAGATGGGAAGGAGCACCTGCTAATCTTCTTCTACTGCTTTATGGTAATGACCTGGACAATATTTTTGTGATTGTCAATGTAATGCACAACCAAATCCCTTTGTGCCTCAGTCAGCATCAAGTCACTGATGTAAATCAAACTCCCGTGCAGAACTAGCAGCCATCCATTGGCATTGCTCGCTGACTGTAAATGACAATAGGTTTCTTGTGAAACTCACTCTGTAGAAATGATCCTGCTCTTAAATATTATATAGGTGACTCCATGCCAAGTTTGTTCGTGCTTTTCTTAGCAGAGGTAAGCACACCTTGTTTATAATGCTTCAGCTAAGCTTGCGTTTTTTCAGCACTTCAAAGAGCATCACCAATAACAACCTTTTAGAACCTGGATATGTTTGAAATCTTGCTAATCCTAAAGCAAATAGATCTAAGGAACCAGCAAGCTGAACCTTGCAAAAAATACAGTATATATGCTTGCAAAAAGCAAGATGACCTTTTATTCTTCAGCTTAAAAATGAGTTTTTGTATCTGAGGAAAGTACTACTAATAAATCAACAATTTTAGCCTCAAAATATATTCACTTAAAAAAAATGAAACAAGATTATTAGTTAAGTAACACAGTTCCCTGGGAGCAGGAACAGTCTTTGTTATTAAAAAGGCATTTACATAAACAGTTTCCACATTTAGGGGCATTTAATTAACTCAGGAGTACCAAACATAAAAATTAATATATCCCATACAGAAAAATTGACAGAAAATGTGTCCTTTACTCCATGGTTTTACTGATAATTGGTTAGTAGCAAATTAGGTTAGAATTAGATGGGTTCAGTTGGAAGGGTCCCTTGGAGATCATCAAGTCCAACTGCCTGACCAAAAGAGTTACTCCATGAGATATTATTAATGCAATCACAGCTTAAAAGAAACCATCCCTAAAGGAAGATGCCAAAATGAATTCTTTGTGTAGTAACAAAGGAAGCCAGAAGACTCCCTTACAATGAGTCAAGTCTGCAATAAAGACAAGCCTGACATTTCATAAGCTTTCAAATAAGTATGCTGTAAATATTACAGATTCTATTTTTATTTCTAACACTTGTAAAGGCTCCAAAACCATTCATCATCACTAAATGAATGTATTAAATTTGGTATGACACAAAGTTGCAAATATAAATGGGGGAAGCATCAACCTGTAAATTATTTCATAATCCATCCACTGCTCCGGCAGTTACATACTTTTCCATCTTAATTAATAGGCAACATTTTGTAAAAGGCTTAAAGGAAATATTTATTTTTTCCCAATCAAAGCATAAAGTTAATCCATGTGTCACACTACTACACGGTAAACTGGTAATCCTTTCAGAAGAAAACACTGAAAGAGTCTAAAAAACAACAGGTTAGCTTTTCTCTCCCTCTCTCAAATGTTTTTTTTTAAGTCAGTCCCACTTCTAAAGTTAAAGGAGAGTAGCACATCTCTCAGCAGCCATCAGATTTGTACACATGCTGCCAGGCTCTCCTTTTATTCACTGCAGCACTTTCCAAACCTAATCAATTCACAAAGGCTGTAATGAAGTGATTACAGAAATAATAGACAGTGGTGTAAAAGAGGCCTGTGAGGGCCATAGGGAGAACGACTGCCCATCCTCCTCACCACAAGGAAACTCAGACTCCGCTCTGCCTGGGCTCATGGGGATTCACGAACCAGTCTGGGAAATGATGGGGACACAAGCTTACATTAGCGTGTGTATATCATCTTCTGTCAGGTTTTGAAACTGCAGCATCATGATTTATACACAAGGTTGTTTAGGTCATAATTAAGATTTCTAAAGTGTACTTGTAGTCATTTATTTTCCTCCTGCTGCTCGGTTCTGTTGAGCTGGACTCAAAGCATTAAAAACATGATTTTTATTTTCAAACAACAGGAAAAATCGCATCAAAGGAATTGTTTGATCCTCATTTATTCCTTAAAAATATGAGGAATTCTGCAGGGATAGGACAGGTCCCTACTGAGAGAAGTTAAATATGATACTTATTTGTTAAGTACTTCCTTGAAATAAAATATGATTTCTTTTCCCTCTTAATTTATACAAATTTAAAATGGCTAAGTTCCTAACTTGTTTTGTCTGCTGAAGCATTGAAAGTGATTAGAGCATAAATATATATGACATCCACGTTATTACCAAATACATTCATTAGCAGCAATGCTATCACAGTGAATACCAAATGGAATTAACAGTGACAGAGCAATAAATTAAAGCGTTCATACATTTCTTTCTCCCAGCTTACAAACTCAGGATTTATTCCTGACCTTTGGTGCAAAACTTGACAACTGCTGGTAAATCATACGTAATACTGTTAGTTTTCAGTGCCTCAACTCAGACCTTTTCACCCTGGAGATGTAACAGATAATTTTCTAAGAATTTATTTGTGGATTAACATTAATTATCATGCACACTTCATGAAGAATTAATGTCAGTAGAAAATAAGCTTATCTCCATTCAGGACACTTTCCAGTTTATTCTTGCCATCTCTGTGATGATGTGTTTACATAACTCACGATCACAGCACGGCTGAAGCTGGAGGCACCTCTGGGTCCCTGTGCCCCAGCTCTGTCCCAGCAGAACCACCCAGAGCAGGGCCCAGCCCCACAGGCAGGCAGCTCTGGGAGAGCTCCAAGGAGCAGACCCCACAGCCTCTGGGCAGCCTGTGCCAGGGCTCCAGCACCACACAGCACAGCAGTGCTGCCCGATGGGCAGAGAGAGCTCCTGTGCTCCAGGTTGTGCCCAGTGCCTCTGCTCCTGGCCTAGGCACCTTTGAAAGGAGCCTGGCTATGAGCCTTGCACCTCCCTTTGGGTATTTATGGACATGGATGAGATCCCCTGAGCCTTCTCCAGGCTCAGAGGGGATCTCTGAGAAAGGCCCACAAGGCAGAGGTGCTCTAATTCCTTCATCATCTTTATGGCCCTCCATTGGACTCTCTCAAGTGTGTCCAGGTCTAGGTCTCCTGTACAGGGGGACCCAGCAGTGGACACATGGCTCCTGGTGCCTCCTCACCAATGCTGACCAAAGGGGAAAGACCACCTCCTTCCATCTGCTGGCAATACTGTTAGTGTTCTTTGGAGCAACTTGGTGTCCATCAGGACCCTCAAGTACTTTTCTAGCAAGATTATTCCCATCTGAGTGCCCCTCCCAGCTTGTGCTGATGCTTGCAGTAGTTCCTTCCCAGGTACAGAACTTTGCAACTCTCTTTGCTATACTTCATGAGGTTTCTCACAAAGCCCATTTCTCCAGCCTGTCAACATCCCTCTGGATGGCGGCACAACCCTCAGGTCTGTCAGCCACCCCTCCCAGTTCTGTGTTATCTGAGACATCTGCTCAGAAACTCACCACTTTCACCTTTTTGGGGGGGAGCTGTAGCAAATGTCTCCTCTGGGCTCTGGGTCCACAAGCAGGCTTTTCTGAGTTGAAGACACCTGAAGGAGGGGTTTGGAGGTTAGGTAGGAACCTGTTTCCAGCATTTATACATTTTGTGCATTTTATCTGATAGAGGAAAAGAAACTGTGCGCACCAGTCAAGTTGCAGACTTGGTCCATTTCATTTTGTTAGCTGAACTTACTGTCTCGCCCTGAGTCAGTAAGGAATTATTTTTCTAAAAGACAGCAGTTCCCCACCTTTTTCAGATAGAAAATCCTCAAGTGCAGGTGCTAACCTCTATTTAACAGTTTTGGTACTCTTAAAATAGGCCTCCTTCACTTCATTAGCTGTCATATACCTTAGAAGTCCATATAGACCTTTGGGGTAAAAAGCAGAGCCTGAGCTGATTAAGGTTTCCAGTTTTTGGACACAAAAATACAAATGTTGGCTAATTATAACCATGAGATCATTAGTGAAATATATAGATGTGGGAGTCATTTCATGTCAGATATACACTAATGAGAAGAGAGATTTTAATCCATTTTTTTTCTTATATTTGGCCAATTTAACAGTTCCATAGCAAAAACAAGGATGTAAAACCATAACGATGCTGTGACATTTACTCCTGTATAAGAATCTGAACTGTCTGCAGAAAAATATCCAGCTAGGAATAAAAATCCTGACCCTGAATTATGCAAACATGCCTTGCACTCTTCCTTGCACATAAGCCTAACACTGCAATCATCTATGTGCAAAGTACTGTACATAAAAGCACCAGAAGGCAACAGCAACACCCTCAGCAGTAGCTGTAGGCTGCTTGTATGGAAGAGGGAGGATCCAGCTCACCCATCTCAGTCATTATGCAGTTAGACCTCTAGAAAGGGTGCTGTTTATGGATTTTTTTTCCCCATATTCTTGTCTTTGAATTTATTATAGTAAGGCTAATCATAAATCATTCTCTTTGTTTCCAAATGGCTGCAAAAAATCTAGCCTATGTCCATCCTAGTCATGGAAGGAGAAAACTGATGGTTGGCAGGGAACTTTATTCTCATTCACGTATTCTAGCATCACTAAAGACTCACACCTCAAGTGAGGTACTTCCTGGAAGGGGGGACATATGCAATGCAAAAAGAGATGAGAAGGGAATGCACAGTGAAAGTCAGAAGCTTAAACCTCACCTGCTGCAGAAGTGAGCTCTTCATCCTGACAAGTGATGAGCCCGATGACAGGGCTTCCAGTGCTGCCGTTGAGGCTCAAGCCGAGCAGCAACACAAGGTCACCCCAAAGCTCAACTCCTGTACAGAGCTCTGCCTCCAGCAGCCACAGGTAGAGAGGCAGGGATATGTGGCTGTGGGAGACATTTCTCCCCCTCTCTCCTTGCATGTTTTTGTTCTTGTGCTTTCCCACTGTGCTGAATAGAAATCAGATCTCAGTCGTGCCCAGGAAACTCATTCAAATGGTAAACCCCCAGCAGCAGTGTGCGTGGGCAGCATGTAGGCCGGCTGATTTGCCTGCCTCTCTGCCGTGCTGTTTGTCCCCTGCCTCCCTCGCCTGTTCAGGCATTTGGACTCTATTTAATAGCAGCACTAAAACATCGCTGTGCTGTGTGGGCCAATACTGGCTGAAGGAATAACAATGCCACGCATCAGCACAAGGAAAACAAGATCCTAGTGCGCTGCCTGGAAAAAGCAGGAGGCCCTGGGGGCCTCCAGATATTCTCCCCACACAATATAAGCTATAACAGAACCTGTCCATTAAACAAAAGGGTTCTGTTCAACATATGGAAACCATGAATTTTCCCATTAGTTAGCCAATTTTTATTTCTCTTTACATATATGGTTGTAACTGCTTATACCAGTCATGTCCACCCTGCAGCCTGCAGGCCACACACAGCCTGGCCCGGTCCACCCTGCGGCCTGCCCCTCCCTGGGGCATGGTCATGCCTCTTTACCAGACATTTATAAGCCCTCTCTTACCAGAGAGAAATATCCTTCGCTTCACAACCAGACCTTATTCATGTCATCGCTTTTTGGCAGTATGCACATCTGTGAACAATGGTTTACAAGGATGAAGTACAGGAAGAATAATTTCATCAAAAATGAAGGAAATGCTCCTGCACCCGAGCCCCTCAGACGGCATCCCCTACCGGGTATATAGGTGTTTTCCTTCCTGGTGAGGAAAGACAAAAGGGAACATGCAAACAGCCATGAGACATATAAAAAACGGTAAAGCAGGCACAACATATTTGCCACTCAGATTTTAAATACTTATCCACATTGCAAGTACTGCTGGCTACTGAGGGTTAATTTCATTCAGAATAGTGCTTCCACCTATTATCCCGCAGATTATGTTGGGTTCAGCTCAAATTTTAAGTATTGTTCTCATTCAAGTTTTCTTTTTTTCCTAGCTAGCTGGCTTAGCCTTAGGAATAAAACATGTTTTCAGTGACCCTGAACAACAACCCACCTGCGTTTTAATTGCTCCTCCATCAGGACTGTAGATACAGCTGGGAGGTGGTCTGCAGAAGTCTCCTGGAAATACTTAAAAGTTTTATTTGCCAAGGCCATCCCAAACTTACTAAGGTGGTTTTGCTCTAATGTTTTTCTTATCTCACTTGGCTTCAAATGAAATGTCAGCTCATGAACTACAATTACAGCCCTTTCCTTCAGATTTCATTCCCCACCTCCCCCAGTTTTGATCTAGAAAATTCCAGTACTCGATAGAAAATTTGTCACAGGAAGGCTTTCTGTGAGAGCTACAAATGCTTGCGCTGACTCTCTGGCACATGCCTGCAGCAGGGAACCGCTGCAGCCTCTTAGCAGCATTTCCAAGGCTCGCAGAGCAGCTGTGACAGTCTCTCCTGTATTTTGTGTTGCAGAATTGAGCCTGATGATGGCAGAGTCGCTTAGCTCCAGGCTGGCTTACTGTAAAGCCTCACTTAAAGAACTGGTTACAGACGAATTGATAACACTGATGCCATTTGAGCCCCCTCTCCTTTACATCACAGACTTTCTAATCCTCATCAGTATTAAACACACTGAAAAAGAGAGGGAGAAAAAAAAAAGGCAAGAGAAAATTAAAAAGTCCTTCACTTCAATGTCATTTCAGTCAACCAAGGTTACATCAGGGCTAGATGCTGGTTACAGCTCAGCTCAAGGGAGCAAAGGTCTCTGAGGGCTGATTGCAAACAGCTCAGGCTGCTCTAATCTCTGTGGGCTGCTAATAAAAGGCAAAACCACTTCTGGGGACACTTCCAGCACTGGAGCTGCAAAAGAGTGTTTTTTCCTCCATAGCCTTTCATTCTCAGAGCAGGGAGCTTTCTCCTGTCCCATGTCTCTCCGAGGGGGAGGTTTGTGGGATTTTTTTTCTTTTCAATGAAAGGATTGAAATAACATAAATCCATCTACTGAATAGAAATGTGGGTACAAAAAGATGATACCATATTTTTAAAAGGAGCACAAAGGTAAGGAACTGCTGGGGATCTTCCTGCTGATGGTAAGGGCCTTAAGAGCTGGGTCTTAAAAGCAGGGGCACAATAAGCATCAGTCAGTTATGGACATCCTGCTCACTATACTTCCATTTAGTTAAATCTCATTGCAATTTTGCCTTTTTCTCTAAAGGCTGATTTTTTTTTTTTGCATTGTTTTAATTTAATTTCCCTGTTAAATGACAGCCTTTTGCAGGGCCCAGATGAAGAGGGTCACAGCATTTCAAGTAATTGTTTCACAGATTTGCAACCACTTGAACAGAAGAGGCAGATGTAGCCACTGAGATAAATCTCACTGAAATGCCACTGCAGTCCTCAGTCTGCACAGGAGCCTGTTTAGCACTGTATAGGGAGTTTGGGAAGAGCTTTGTATGGGAACCTCTCCGGTGTTTTTTTTACTGCTAACAGTATTGCTTAGTGCTACAGAGAAAACAGGAGATTTACCACAAACAGTTCTTATCATGTCCATTTTCCAAATATCACAATTAAATTACCCAGCAGAAAAAAAATCCTGTAATGAAAGGTGATAATCAGAAATATTAAGAGGTTAAGGAAGGTCTTACAGAGCTCCTATTACAAACACGGACCTGAACTGTGATGCATGGCTCGGGGAAAAAAAAAGAAGGGGGGGAAAGAGAAAGGGAAAAGGGAAAGGAAAAAGAGGCATAAATGAGAAGAGAATGGAATGACATGAACTTCTGCTAGCCACAGTGCATGACAACTAAGGGATCCAAGTAGCACAAACCTCTTCTGACTCTAGAGGGAGTAGGTATGTTGGGGGGCTATTTTAATGTCAGTGAGAAAGATCCTGTAAGTTTTTAGGGTCTCCCTTCTCCAGAGAGGAGAAAGGGGCAGCAAGGTAAGTTGAAAATACTCTTGCAAGTATCTGGTCCTGCTGTGAAGGAGCACTGTCAGGACAATCCAGATGCAGATGGCTATGAGTGTGTCAGCTGGCAGCCAGCTCTCCAAGCAGATTTAGCCAGTTACTGGAATCCCTATTTGGATGCCGGATTTGCTGCCTCTGTCTTGTGTGCTGCATGGCCAAGGCACATCAGGTCACCCCTGTGCCGCAGGTAGCAGGGAAGGCAGAGAGGGAGGTGAGGCTTTGCCAGCCAGGCAGTCTGGCTGGCAGTTAGTCTGATTTTGGCAGCTCTGCAATGCTCTTTCTAGGTGAACTGAACACAGCTAAACGTCAAAGCAGCTTTAGGAGTGGAGCTTCCAATTCTGTTCTGATGGTGCCCTGCATCCAGTTTGAGGTGAACAGTTTTGTATCAGTATGTTCCATACAGAAATCCCAGAGGGTACATGAATTGGCACCTACATCAAAGACTTGCAGAAGACAGTGCTGATTTCAGGTGCTTCCAGGTTTTGATTGATGATGAAAGTGGATGAGGAAGGAGGAAGGACTCTGAGACAGATGCTTGAGCTGCAGAATAATACCTTTACTGGCATTGGACCTCTCTCTTCTTGCCAAGGTCAGTGGTATCAGTTACCTGTTTGTGTGCTGCAATGTGCAGTCCGTTCCAAGAGGTAAACTAATTAGTCTTGGGCCAGATACGTCTTCTGCAGCATTTCTATGGTCTTGATAAAAAGCTCGATGCCAAAAGCAGGAATTGGATAGAGAAAACCATGGTTTCTTCAGCTGGAATTAGGACTTGGGCCAGTTAGCATATCTTGGTCTGCACTGCACAGCACCCCTTAGGGATCTCTATCACGTGAAAATAACTATCTGTGATCCCAGGCTCACTTCTGTGAGAAGCTACTGTCATAGCAATCTATTGCCTGCTTGAGATGCAGCTGAATCTGAACCCATGCTCCCTTTGCTAGGCTGTGTACTTGGCTTTCCAGCCTTCACAGATGCTAAACAGCAAATGAGCAGATCTTAAATTCTAAACTGAATCACCTCACACACTTGGCTTCAGATTGTGCTCCCAATCACTTAATGTTTGTCTTCCAGGTTGGGATCTCTCCAAGTGTTTCTGACACTAGGTTGCAAACACTGCAAGTAAAGGAAAGAGTAAAGTGTAAAGGAAAGAGCGGAGGAAAGTAAATAATAATTTCCCCTTCTCTGTAGAGAAGGGGAAGGGGGTGCTTCTTTTTTTCCCTCTTTAAAAGGCATTTCATTTAAACTATATACAGTTGCAGTCATGAATGACTGGAACTCATTTTATAGTGTGTGTTTCCCAGTCAGAAATGAAATTGGCAGTGCAATCCCTCCACCCCCAAAATTACTTGGTTTAGTAGCCAGCTGAGTAAGCAAAAAAGCACGAGAGGAATAAAACAAAGATGCAGCTCAAACAGTAGTTGAATCCTCAAGCATTTCAATACACAGCTGATTCAGCAAAACATATAGACATTCAAATGAAGAATATGATGAAACTGAAAAACAGGCAGCTTAATCAATAAAGTGTTTGGCCTTTCCTGGTAAAGCAAAAGCAGCAGCTTAACAAGTAAAACAGAAAAATGAGCTGGGAAGAGAGTCATATGAGGAAAAATGTGAAATAAAAATGTGAGACCAAACAGTGTCTCCCAGTAAGTTAGAAATGCTCAAAGGTGGCCTTGCAAAAGTGGCCAATGCAAAATTTTTGCATATTAATTTGAAGGCAAAGCTGTTGTTTCCCAAGGAAAAGTCCCAGTGCTCCTGCTGTGATTTTGGAGCCTCAATTGGAGCCACATCCAGGAAATGTAACTCAGGGGTGCAGGCCACTCTCACATACTTCTTTTGATTAATACTTGCAGTATTTAAATAGAGGAGCTCAGAAGACAAAAGCATTTCTCTTTTCACTTGATCACATAGTTTATAGGAAGTGGGATATTATTTAATTCAAGATTGCAAGTTGGTTGTTTCCTCCTAGATACAGATCGGTTTATTAGAGTACACAGATTTATTATTCTCTGTGAACTATGCAAAAGTGAATTTGATTCACAGAAAGACTTTCACTTTACTGAATGTTTCAAAAAATGATGAGCAAATACAGAAAATTTTCAGGAGATTCACACAGATCTTCCACACTCCTTATCTGTGACAAAGACTTGGCGTCCCACTCGCTCACTATTTTTCCCCGTGTTAGCCTGGATACTGGAGACTTGGAGAGCAGAGCTTGCTTGGGAGATGCTACGTTTGTGAGTACCTATGTCCTCGAGGCTTAAAAATGGACAGAAGCTGCTTTTCCATCACCTGCCTGCCTGCAGTGAGATCTGTTCAGAGAAACCTCACAAGAACAAGCCTCAGCAAAGTAAACAAGAAGGGCTGGAATAACCACTGTCTGAAGGATATGCCAGCACACACTAAAATATTTGCTAATTGGAAATATATTGTCCCACTGTGCTGTGAGCTCCAGCTCTGACTCACAAAATATCAGCTGGCTTCAGACTGAATTTTGAGGTTGATAACCTCATCACATGTGTACCAAAAGTGCCCAGAAGAAAGAAGGCTGCAGTGACACTGAGCACCGATTTCTGCTTTCTGTTTCTGACCTGCTTTCAGCTGGGACAGAGTTGATTTTCTTCGTAGTGTTTGGTATGATGTTATGTTACGGAGTTTCGGCTTTAGGAGAAGAACAATGTTGAGAACACACCAATGCTTTAGATGTTGCTGAGCAGTGGCTGCACAAAGCCAAGAACATTTCAGTTTCTCATCCCGCCAGTGAGGGGTGCCAGGCACAAGGAGCTGGGAGGGGACAGAACCAGGGCAGCTTCCCTGATCTGGCCAAAGGGATATTCCATACCATATGACATCATAAAAAAAACTGGGGGGAGTTGGCCAGGGAAGTCAGTCACTGCTCAGGGTCTGTTTGGGCATCAGTTGGCAGGTGGTGAGCAATTGCTTTGTGCATCACTTGATTTGTAGATACTATCATATTATTACTATTATTATTGTTGTTGTCATTATCATTACTGTTATTTCTCTTTTCCTTTTCTGTCTTGGTAATTAGTTGTTTTTTAATCTCAATCTACAAGTTCTACTTTTTTTCCCCCTCCAGTCTTCTCCCCTCTCCCATTGGGAGGGTGGGCAGTGAGCAAACTGCATGGTGCTGAGCTGCTGCCAGATTAAACCACCACAGGTTTGTATTGCTTCTCCACTTCCACTTTATATTGAGGAAGTTACAATCTTACAAAGCTGACTGCAGTGCAGAGTTAGACCAGAAACCCTGAAGACAAGCTAGTATTTAGTTTTCATTGGCAAAGTTAGTGAAGAGTCTCCTTGAAGCCAATTAGACAAAGACCATGCACAAGATTTTGCCATTTGCTGCAAGTTTTCCAATCAGCACAACAGTGCCATGAATGAAGAGGCCAGTCCTTGCACAGCAGCTTTGGAAGCAATAGGCAGAAAAATTGTTTCTAGCAAAGGCAAAGCAAATCAGAGAATCACAGAATATCTCGAGCTGGAAAGGACCTATAGGGATCACTGAGTCCAACTGAGTTAGTAACTTGAACAGTCAGAGGAGCTGCTTCCATGAGAAAGAATGTTCACTCACAGGAGTTAAATTTTCAGGATTGGTTAAAAATCGTAGTGTGAAAATCAACAGAATAAGCACTGCCTCCCAATGCCTGATGGGCATTAGAACTGTGGTTCAGATGTAATAAAGTGTATAATTTCAAGTACGTGAATAATCCCTTTTTTAAGAGGATTTACATTTCACCTGCGTTTCAGTGCTTTGATGGGGCTGATGATATTATAGCAGGAAACAGATGAAATTAAATGCTATCATTTCACTGTATGAGTTTATTTGACTTTGACGTTTAAAAGGCAGCGCTTTTCTTTGTATTTATCTAGCTAACCTCTTATTTGTTCTGTGTTTCTCATCGAAGGTGAGTGCTTACTTTCAGCAGGACTGGTATGAGGTTTCAAAAGAGCTGAACGTCATTAACGTTTTACAGAACTGCATCTTGCCTCTATTCTGCATAAACCACATTGGAAAGCCAGCTAATATGCAATTTATGCATGAGAACATATCCCCATCCTTTCTGAATACAGGTCTATAAATCTTCCTGTTTCTGTAAACTTCAAACTGTTCATTAAATATATTGTCTATGTGCCTTTTTCAACAGACAGGAATTTGGCCAGTGTGTGTGAATTATGCATAAAATCCACAGCAAGATAGTTGCATAAAACTGCAGTATAACAAAGTAAGCATAAACATCGAGCAAACTGTTTAATTAGTCACTGAGTCAGTTTTTATACCTTTGTTGACTGACGTTTTTAGTATCACTGACTCTTTTTATAATGTCTACCCTTGTTATTTGTTATTTAACAAATATTTGATACCGTAATCCAATGTTTAAATACCCTCTGTTGTAATTCAGTGCAAACGGCCATGCTGAGATGACAGAAGTATTAAACTGGATACAGAGTTGTCACATTTTAAGACAGTAAAATACTCACCTGTGATGTGTAGCATATGGCAGAAATCTGAGAAACTCAGCAGCAGAGTTCAGAATGAATAGAAGCCGTATTCCCCCCAAAATATAATCTGACATGCACACACAGATAATTTTGAAATGTGTTTGACACTCTGTGATTTGAGTCAATAGATTATAAAATCAGAGGCATGCCGTACCACATTTTCAAATAATCTTACAGCATTGCTCTTAATGCTGAACTCAACAAACAAGCTGTTTTTTCTACATATTCTGTAGAGAGTTTGTTAAAATACTACTAGCTAATTATGCTTCAAATATTTAGATTTTCCTGTTTTTATCCAATTTTAATTTTTTCAGCGTCCCTCTCATACTTAAGCAGTGTTAAGAACGACAGCATTTTTAGACACGTTACAGAAGTAGTACAAAAGCAGTTGCTCTCTCTCAGCAAATAAGTCATCAGGAGCTGCATCATATTTCCCAGCCTATGACGTGTGTGCATCATAGTTATCTATTCTGGTGATCCCCTGGGGTTAGAAAGGCTCCATAAGGCGACAGGCCAACAATAAGCATCTTGAATATATCATCAGATTTTCTGTATTACTTAAATCTGTTTCATTCCTCATCTTGCATACAGGTCAGTGATGGGGTCTCAGTATATCACATATAAAAATCAGTGTCACTGTCTGTTTGGAAAATACCATTATTATCATCTAACCTGGCTGCTCCTCAAGAAGATGATGGGTTATTTTCAGCAGTTCATTCAGTCACTTTTAAGAAGACAGGATTTACAGTTTCATTATCTGACATTTCATTTAACATCAAATTTCAGGACTCATCATAGCAATACACGTTATCCAAGAGTTATATAGTTTTCTACACGGAGTCAAAGCAAAGAAGGATTTGGAAGAATTTACCAGAAAGCTGATTATATAGTTTCTTGCCAAGAAGAATCACAAGAGCAACCGGGGAGCAGATGCTCATTCCAGCTGAGACTCCCAGTGCTCTGCTAAGAGCTTCCTCCCTGCCTCCTCTGACTGTGCTGGCTCTGAGCAGACCCAGCAAACCCTGCTGGCCAACGACTGACCATGTGATGAAGGCAGCAGATCTGTTCTGGTGACTTTATTCTGTATTTTAGGTGCAGTCTAATCATGCAGTATTCCTCTTGCCTTGAGGTGAATGCTGCAAGATGGATATAGATACGCACAGTGCACTGCTCTCCACTCAAGGGAAGACATTTCACTGTTGTTTAATCCCATATTAATTGGACCCACTTCAATATCAATTAATTATTTACCTGGAGACTCTTCAACATGAGAAGGAAATATTCTGCCTTCCATTATGTACTTATTAGCAAATAGATCAGAAATGGGATCTCCCTGAGTAAGCCTTCCCAGAGACAACTGTGCACATCTCTGTTGGTGCAAGACTGAAAACATGACCGAAGTAAGAGTCCCCTGAACAGAAGTTCCCAAAGGGCCAACATCACAACCATCACCAGGGCATGACAGCAAGAAGCTAAACTATCACTTCAGCACGTGGTGGGCGGTACCCAGGCTTCAGTACTGGTGTGCTCTCTGATTCAGAAAGGAAGCAGTGGAGTCTGAAGAGATGAACCTGGTGGGAGGAAGGGCCGTGCTGGTGCCAGGATCTGCTGCCTCTCTCTCCTTTCTTTACAGAGAATTTTATTCACACACACATTAGAGACTTTACCGCTGCTCTGGGAGCATAATAGCATCTTAAAGTGGGTGGATATCACTGTTCCACCAATTTAAAATCATTTTTGATTGTCAGAGTGGTATAAAGGAGTAAATAAAGTGTGGTAGTAATTTGATCTCGTATCCGTAGGGGGCCTGATTCTCTTCTTATTTAGATCAGTTTTACTTTCCTGTAACTCCATTAGTTTCAGTATTTATTCTTGCATGAGTGACAGCAGAATTATGCCTAGCATAATCATACATGAAGTGAAAAAATCCAACTTGACTAATTTCTAAGTATTAGCCACAAATACTAGAAGCCAAAGGAGAATCTCAATGACAGTAGCCTAACAAGTTTGTCCTTACTCTTTATATCCTTCCACATCCAAGACAGACACGCCTCCAAGTTACAGAAGGAAGAATGAGCAGAAAGTCAAGGAAAAGCAGTTAAGACACCCTGGCTTCCACTCAAATTTAGGGTTTAAATAAAACTAGATTCAAAGAGACCACTCGGCCTTGTTCAAAAGGAGAGGGAATAAAGTCATCACTGTAGAACACTAGTAAGGCAAGGAGTTAGAAACAGTTGTTCAGCCTTTCAAGTGATGAAAGACTCACAAGCAATGCTTCACTCTTCTCTGGTTGATGTTCATGAAGAAAGCGCAGGAAGGGATGAAGTTTCAGAGAACCCTCTCCAAGCTCTGATACCATCCATGACATCAGATGTTGGAGACCGTGGCTAGGAATAAGAGGGAAGGCCACAGCCATATTTTGCTACTGTTCCTGGGAACAAGAGGGGACTGGGAATTGTGGTGTATCACCCAAGGCAGGCTTTTGATGTCTCTCCACAGAGCACAGCTTTGTAAACACCAGTTTCAGTCTAACCAGCAGAAGCAGCAATCTCCTATGTTCTACTTCTTGACTTTCCCTGTGACATGAAATTTTAGAAAGCAGATAAATCTGGAAAAAGATGACTGGTATCATACAGGGAACCTTGCATGACTGGATCATGTAATGCCCCCTATTTTTCTCACTTTACTTCTGAAACAGCTGTTCCATCACCTTGGTATGTCTGATGTAGTACATGTCTGAACCTGTCTGAATGCTGTCTGATGAGGTCCCCAGCAGTCCTTATGTTGAACAGTGATCAATGCTTTCACAAGCCCAACACGCTACACACCAGATAAAAGGGATGGAAGCATGGTCTGGTTTCAGTTTTGAGAATTTGATATGTGGGAGTAGTAAGTGTTACATTTTCAACGGTATCAAAAAGAAGCAGGGAAAAGAGGAAGACATGAATGGAGGAAAGAGGTAAGATGAGAAAACAAGATGGGAAAGAGCCTGTCCAAACAGGGAGCACAGACTGGAAACACTGCAAAGGTTTACATTACAGTAGTGCACACTGACGTCCTGCTAAGCAACAAATGTTTCTGTGATGACTGCAGAATCCCAATGACTAACCTCACAGGAACGACTGAATCCTTATTCCCTCTGCCTGTCTTAGCAATTCATTCCAGCTCCCATTTACATTCCTTGTAAGCGCAATCACTGGACATCCTTGAAGTGTTACAAATTACCTGGCACTTCTTAAATCAATCCATTAGGATATTAGCATTTTCCCTGCCAAGTCAGTAACAAGCACTGTGTAGCCATCTTGGTGAAATTTGCCTAATAACTGCCTTGTAGCACTTGCTAATACAGCTATTTCACAATTTGTCATCATCTTTTTATAACAAAAAACAACTATTTCTCTAAAATCAGGTTTTTAATTAAACATTAATTTTTCTGATAGCTAAGGCAGGGGAGTTGAATGCAGAATGCTCTCTCTCATTTTTCATCGCTTTCATTTTACAGTCACTTTTCCCATTTTAATCACAATCATCAGAATCTGTCAAGATTTGTAAAATCAAACATAATGAAAAATATTACTGAAAAACATGTTTGATTACAAAGTTGGAAGATCGCTGTAGCTGCTCTGTAGATTTTTAGGTCTACTTTTAAAAATCAGAATGTATACTGAAATTTAAATTTATACTTTTTTTTTTTCACAACCTAATTTCTCGCTTCCTCTCATACTCTCAATCTTTTTATATGCATATATATTGAGATACTTATATATAAAGAGATGCACGTGGTAGAGACTGTGGATCCATTTTAGAAAGATTTGAGAAGCACATCTGTATTTTATGAGTCCTTCAAACATCTCAACATTTCAGTTTTTGGTTTTCCTGTTCTTTCCTGCCAATACCTCATCTTTTGTTTCTGACAGCAGTAACAAAAATAGAGTAATTCTTTAAACACATCTAGCTATTTTTAATGTTTCATTAATATTTACCAACTCTAGTTGATAAATATTAATAAAAAATAATAAAAAATAGTTTCAGCCATCAGATTTCTCAAGATCACTCCATATCTCTCAGATAGCAGACATCCATTTCTCCAGTACACTGTTGGGTCGGTTACCAAAAGGGAAAAGCCTTTATGATGCCCATGAAAGATTCAGAATAGTTTATCAGTCTTTGAAACCAAATACATGCAAAATGCCACAATAAGCAGGAGAACAAAGGCTCATTTTTGTTTAGATAAGGGATTTCAATTTTTTGCTTTTAGACAACATTGCGTGAAGTAACTAGGTCAGAGCTATGCTAAAACCTCACTTCGTATATCTGCTATGTGCGCTACATAACGGCTCTGTTTAGTAGTTCAGATTTGACCTGAATTAAATATGAAGCTCAAAAAATATAGTAAAACAATATTAAGAGATCTGACTTACCATGAAGTCAAAGCTTCCACGCTACGTGCACGGCCATCTCCTCCTCACTGCTCAGCTCCACACAGCTCATGGCACTCCGTGCCCCGTGGTGATGGCAAAGTGGTGGCAAAGCCTTGCCACTGGAGATGGTGGGCTGTGGCAAGCACTCCTTGGTCGTGAACAGGAATGGTGTTTTGTCCTCTCTGGAATCATAGAGTAATAGAATCATAAACGTTGGAAAAGACCACTAAGATCATCCAGTTCCACCATCAACCCATCCACGCTATGCCCACTAAGAGTTTCAATGCTATAAAATGTAAATGCAAAACCACAAGGAAATGAAAACAGTAAGTTTCAGGATTAGCTTTATTTCTGTAAGACTCATATCTGTCATCCTCTCCTGCACTGTATTAACAACATTTATGCAGGAATCTCTACAGCATGGGCTGAGCAGCCTCGCAGAACCCATATAACGCAGAGCAATACAAACAGGGAAAAAAATTTCCTTTAGATGTTAATTTGGAAATATTTAACAGAAAATATGTAAATAGTTGATTTCATTAGTTACAATATATTCTATACTAGCATGTTACACCGTTTTCAGGTTCCAGATAGTGAAAGGGAAACTCTGCAAATAAGACTGAAGAGACACTTCGTAATTAATATCTCTGTGTAAGAGGATACACAGAGTGCCTTTCAACTATTAATCTGGATCTTCTCTATCACTTTTTTTTTTTTTTTTTTAATCTGCATTTTAAGGATATTTCCAGAGATACGTAAATCATGAGCCAGGTAGATACATGCTCTGACTGCTTCCATTAATGTATATCTGCTTTGCAAAAGCAATAGGCGTGAGAGAAGCTTTGCTGGCTCAACAGGAAGGGATGTGCATCAAGCTTCCTTTGGATACAAGACATATGCAAACATTTTTGCTTTAATCGAGACAGAGCACGCGCATGAAATTGGCACTGGAGTCCACCAGGCTCCTTGTATGCCACCTTTATTTATCTGTTTGGCCATACTACCCAAGAAGCTATGGCAATGGCCTTCAATTAGCTGTTTGAAAATCACGGAGAAGATCTGCACACAGGCACTGTGGACACAAATCTGCTTTATGTAAGAAGAAAATGGTGGTAGTGGCATTTTCACTTCTAATGCATCACCTCCAAAATGAGGAAGTAACACAAGTTGCTAATGTCCTTATAAATGATATATGGGTATGTGTTATATAATGCATAAGCATTTTAAAAGTACTTTTTTCCCCCATTTTGAGGGAGGCTGACAGTTTTGCTTGTAATTCAGACAAGTTTAAGCATTCAGAGTAGGAATCTGGAGCTGAGAGGAGGGAAAAATGTTCTTCATAGACTGTGTTAAGACATTTCTGAATTAATCAATCTCTACTGTGATTTTTCAGGATTGGTTTGCTGCTTTGTTGACTACAATTAGGCGCAAGTCTGCTCATTAATTTTCTGAGTCCTAATCTACCAGTCGCCCCAAAGGAGACTAATCCAATGTTTGGGAACTGAAATTCAGAATTTTCCCAGGCACTAAAACCCATGGAGCCAACATAGGCAATGGTTTGGTGGTACCACTTTCCCACCCTTCCCAAGAGCTTTCTCCAAGCTCACACTCCCTCTCTCTGGCCTGCAGGGGCACATTAACTCATGACCTTTTGTTGGTATCCTCAGATGCTCCATTATGGCTAAGGAGTTCACCTTTTTTTTTCTCCCTAATTTTCTAGGTGATTATCTTAAGTTAAATGCTAATTTCTTCACAGGTTGGACAAAGCTTCAAGTTTTTTGTTTTCTTTGCCAGTCCTGAAGAAGCATTTCAGTTCTTGAAAGCTTGTTCATTTTCTCCAAATGCTATTAGTTAGTTGTGCCAAAGATCTTGTCTCCTGAAATTGTGCCCTACTGTTTCTTATCTGACTATTCTGCCTGCATCCAGTGGGCTGTATCAGTGTTTGCCCACCATTTTCTCTTTCTTGCCTTAAGGTGGATCCCTGTTTGCTGACTTGATTAGACCAGCTGAACTGTTACTCTGAATCCTTCAGAGGGTTCTTCATTGTGTAATAAAAACTGGATTGAAACCGAGCATTCCAAATATGGCATCTGAAGCTCACAAGTAAATTAAAATTTAATTATGATGCATGACTACAATCAGATTATGATACCAGCATTCAGGCTTGCTCTTACAACATTTCATGGTTTCTTCTCTCCAATTAGTAGTTACTATTCAGAAGTCAAGTTAGATAGTTCATCAGGATAGTACTTGTTAAAGTATTTGCTCCTTCTCTAAATGAGCATCATCTTCATCAGATCAAACCCCAAGGGAGTTTCTTATTTAACCATTTACGGGTATCTCCTTTCAGTGGCAGGAACCAAAGAGCTGTAAGACTGATGCATTGTTAGACTTAAAAGACTCAAAAAAAAAAAAAAAACCAAACAAACAAATCAGACAAAACAAAACAAAACACTTTCCACTAGAGTTTAGTTTCCAGGAAACAGAGAAAACTCCAGGAAACAAGAACTTTGACATAAGCCAAGAGGTACCCTGTCATGATCAAACACAAGATAATTTACTAAATGCAGGAGTGCTGGGATGATCATAAAATCCTGCAGTTCTTTCTAGCTATAAATCTAATTCATTTTCTTATATAAGGTTTATCTGAGGCATCACCCTAGAAAAATATGTCATTTTCAAATTAGCCAGGTTCAGCACCAGAATTTAATATTCTCGTGTATATCAGTGTGATTCTCAACATGCAGGAGTGCTCCAGAAATTCCTAAATCAGTGCCTGAGTGACAAAAGTGATGAACTTTTATATAGGATTTTCAACAGGATATACCAAATGGCTTCATGAAGGAAACACGTTGTTATCTCCATTTAATACTGGGGAAAAAGGATGCCCAGGAAAGTGCAGTGACTTTTTAATGGTTACCTCCATCCCACTGGAGCTACTGATGTCCCTGTTCTGTGTCCTGTGCATTCCAGTCTCAGAAGACCATTCTTTAAATTTTCAGAAACATAAGAAGTGTTCCAGTGGTGGAAAAAGACACCAGAAAAGCACAGTGAAATTATGGAAGCACTGAATTATAAAGGCTGGAAAAGACTACTAAGATCACCCAGCCCAACCACCAACCCATTCCCACCGTGTCCACTAAACCGTGTCCCTCAGTGCCACATCTACCCTTTCCTTGAACGCCTCCAGGGACAGTGACTCCACCACCTCCCTGGGCAGCTTGTGTCCATACCTCATCACTCTGAGAAGAAATTTTTCCTGATATCCAACCTGAACCTCCCCTGGGGCAACTTAAGGCCACTGCCTCTCATCCTAAGCCCATTAATTCCTGTCCTAAAATGAAGATGCTTGAGGACAAACAGCAAGCAAGTGCTGAGGAAAGGTCAGGGCAGCCTTCTCATACTATTTTTGCCAAGAAGATCAGCTGTCTATTCTCTCAGTCCTTAAATCAGATGCTACTTGTTCCCAGCTCAAACATCTTCCAGGATATTCAATTCAAACAGAGCTGGCACACTGCTCCATTGTATGAGGCGCATTCACTTTCCAGCCCCTGTTCTTAAGCTTCCTTCTTTGAAAGTTAAATTTGTTACCAAGAGACACTCAGGTTTACAATTCTTTTTGCATAATCATTCTGCTCTAAGATGAGTGGCTAGCATCTTACACACTTCGAGGGTTTCTCTGCCTCATACTGTAAGTCAAACCGGGAAAGAAAGCAGATCTCTGTTGTACTTTCTGATACTCATCTGAAATTAAAAGCTAGCACCTTTTCTTCTGTAGAAGCTGGCAGCTCCCCACGTCTGTTTGCTCACATCCTGCCTCATGCTGGTGTAACTGGGATGAAGTGACCAGCATAATAGAGAAGAGTTCCCAAAGCAGGGAAGAATAGACTGTAATAAAGCAGAATGGGGCCTCCAGCTGGGAAGCTGTGCATGTGAAAGACAGGGAAAGAGAGATATACAACAAAATAGCAATTTATCCACAATAAATATACGTTAAAAACATCAATTAGAGCTTGTCATTGCAGAACTGCTGCATCAGGTATATTTCAGGCAACTAATGATTATTAAAAACCTGCTTATTGAGTTAAGTTACATTTCATTAAAATGTTCTCACCTATTGGGCTTTTAATTAGCACACAATAAATTACCCATTTAAATAGCAATTACTTTCTTTAGTCAAGTGCATTAGAAGCACTTATTTATGGACTCTTAATTATAGTAGAAGCAAGAAACTGAACAGAACTACAGCACGTGCATGAGTGTGTGCATCACTACTGCTAAAGTAGTTGCAATGACAGGAGGTCAGTCAGCAAAATTCAAAGCAAGACTGAAGCCCCTGGAATATCAATATCTCCAAGAGCTTTCTTGGTGGCATGCTGCATCATGGAGCTCTGCTGAGCCAAAATGTCACTCTTGCTTTCATATTGTCGTCATCCTCTCCCACAACCCTCTGCAATAAAGAACCTCCACTCTTCGGAAACTAAACTAAGCTCAGTAAACACCCTGTTTATACATACCCTATGTAACCCTATATTTATACCCTATGTAAATTGCAGATACAGGAGCAAGTGTGTGTAAAATGTCTCTTCCTTTAATCTAACACTCCCATGAGCTGTCAGTTCCCAATAGCTGGTAACAGACGTGGCTCCACACTCACATATGCCCGCAGGAAGCAGGGGTGAAAAAGCAGATGGTGTTAGCTATGTCCGGAGCTTTCTTTTACCCCTAGATAGGAAGATCTCCTCTTAGCTGTCTGCTCACAAAGTTGTAAAATTTGATCAAACTAAAACACCCCTCAGGAACAAATGCAAAGTACAAAAGGATACAATTGCTAAGTGACATATAAACCGTGAACAAACGGATTCAGATGTAAACAATTTGATAAAGAAGAGGATTTGGAGATCTATAAAAATAAACAGCCCCAGAACAGGCTGCAGACGTAATTAAATCAGCGAAATGAAATATCAAATGCTGGCAGCCCACAAACACTTTGATGATAATAATAGTAAAGACTCGGTGGATGAAAAGCAAGAGAGAAAATTGGTCTATTAAAAATAATGGTGAACAGAATGAGGATCGTGTAATGGGAAGAAGGGCATGTTACACAATAATTTCAAAATTCTGCCATTATGTGAAAGGGAGATGGAAATTCTAAGGCAGTCATTTCTCCTGCATCCGTTAACGGTAAAGCACCAGCCTTGGGAAATTCAGCACCTGCAGACATTAAGCCGGACTCAGCCAGCCTCTGAATTTGGCACATCTGCTTCATTCACTTTCTGAGAGGTACATGAATTTAAAACAACTGAGGAACTGGAACAATATATATAAATACGGAATATGGACCATGTACAACAACAGTTTATCTATGGAACAAGCAGATCTGCTTCCCCGCAGTTCACGGCCATTTTCCCAACGAGGAACAAGTATGAATTCAAGTATAAATTTTATTCCCATTATAGTTATACTGAGATTATGTATAAATGTCTATAACGTAGGTTAGGGATAGGGATGGTGTGCATTCCCTAGCAGGGCAAATTAATTCCTGCAAAAGATCAGAAAGTCCAAAATTATCAACACCATCTTAAATCTTTCCCCGTGAAGCACACAACTGAATGGAAATATCTGTATGTGGAAGATACAGAACTTTGGAAGTCAGCATTTGATTGACAGCACTGATAACAGAGTCAGGCTATCTTGCTTCACTAGCACACAATATGCATCCTTGGAACAGTCTGGCTGCCACTTCCTGATGTTTAGAATATTTCTCTTTCTATTCAAATGTTTTTAGCAGCTGCTTAACACACTGCCCCAGGAAGCAGCCTCAGCAGCAGACAGGAAAACCACAAGCAGGGCAGGACAGAAGGGCTTGTACCTCGGGGCTGCACCTGCTTTGCATGGCTCTGCACGCATATGCCACTCTTAAATCCAGCACAATAAAGAGCGTAAAATCAGGATGCACGAACACCTTCCTAAACTGATAAGGAATATACATCATTTAACCTGATACTTTGTTTTATTCACCTCGTCTGCCTTTTGGGAATTGCTTATTGTGTCTGATAACACAGAAGGTAAATACAGGCAAGATTCTAGTTCCTCTGCTAACATACTCAAAAGGCCACAAGATATCATCAGAAGCGAATCCTGTTGTTAGGAGCTGTGGATGGAGATGAATAACTCAGATTGCCATTGTTCAGCTGCAGGAGAAAGGCAAATGGCAAGCTCTGACTTATGCATCCCTGCTCATTTCTGCTCCTCTTGTTACTTCATCCTCCCACTCACTGCTATTGGTACGTAAATCATGGCTTCACGTCTGACATCTGCAAGGGAAATGTCAGCCAGCATGAACTGCTGTTGTTCCTCTGGACTCAGTGGGGACACACTGATTGGCACTCACTCAGGATCTCTTCCGTGCTAACTGCCTGTGCAGAACCTCATATAATGGGGCATGGAGCTTTGATCTTTGGTTAGGAGCACACCAAAATATTAAAAATCTGAGTGATGTTATGCATATGGTATGTTACCGTGGAATATTTGAAATCAGCAACAAGATGAAACATCTGCTTACCGAAGAATGAAGGAGCTGTGTGCAAAGCAGCTGCTTAATTATCCAACACTCTGTGCTGTAACAATTTACACACCGTGCTTATAAATCTGGAATCAGCTCAGGGAGACGGGTTTCTGTTTGGAGCTAAGGAATAAAACTACCACAGACATGTCTTGAATTGTCAGCTTTAACACACACACAAGTCTAGAGAACATCAACATTCTCTTCCTACCTTCCAAGTAAGACACTCATCCCAGGAGCTCAAACACACAGCATTTTTCCTCAAGCTTGCCTAACCAGAACAACATCACCTTTGGGTTGCAAACTTGCAGTGAACATATTTAGCATAACGTAATGAAGGCTATGGCATTAAATGACCATTCTCAAAGTCCATAAAAGTAATTGCACTAGGTCTGGCCATACGATTCCGAACTGATAATGAGAAGACTTGATGAAATCTATCTCCCGAACACCCTCATAAGTTTTTAATTAGTCTTTTGTTCATCGATAAATGATCCATGGAATTTCCAAGAAGAAACAAATACTAGAAATCACAATATTTTTCCTCATTTTTCAAAATACTTTCAATATATTTCAAATTTTCTGCTAAATTCCTGTCTATACAGCATTCTTTACGGAGTAAATGCAAAATGGGTTTCTCTCATGCTTTAAAATATGATGTAGTCAGTTAGAAAAGGTCAGAAACTAGCTGATGAAATAGTTTCATCATTCAGCAAATCCAAAATATCACGTATCAAAATAGAGGTCTGCAGCTCTATGGCAAACCAGCCAAAAGGATCATTCTGGCAGTACAGAAACACAGACAGACAGCTTGAGTCTAGTTCCAAGGGAATGTTCCTTGGCACCATGTAACTTATTAGTAATGAGACACAGCCTCTGACTCCCAGAACCATATGACAAGTCTGGCTTCCCAGGTTATCCATAAACACTTAGAGGTTGCCATTCATCCTGTACTTCACCCAAGGAAGCTGAGACTGGCCTGTGGGATAAACCACGTAGTAAGTGGAAATGCAGCTGCTTTTGGTTTTTGTGAAGTCATATTAGCTTCCTGAAATGAAGTCAGAGGTAGAAGGCTGTAAAGCAGTGGCCCATCAGAAAACCTACTGCATTTAACTCTCTTTGCAGACTTCTTGGTCTGTGTAAATTGAGACACGTTATATCCAGAAGTGGATTTACAAAGCTAACCCAGGCTGTAGACCCCGACTGCTACATCACAACGCTCACTAAGCTGAAGGTTCAAACTTCCAGAGTCAGGCCAGAGAAGAAGACAACCTTTCTCTCACAATACAATAACACCATGCCCCATACCAGTTTGAAGACCATACAGTACATGGCCAATCTTGGCTGGACTGTCCTACCACATCCACCATGTAGTCTGGAAGTGGTGCCTTCTAACTTCCACCTGTTCACACTGATGAAAGATGAACTGCGGAGGCAACATTTTCCAAGCACTGACACCATTGTAACAGTTGTGAAACAGTGGGTCACGTCTGCTTGTACAGATGTTCTTGTGCACAGCATGCAGACTCCTGTTCAGGCAAAAATACCCAGCTAATGGTGGTGACTACATTGAAGAACAGTGTTTTGTAACTGAGAACATGCTCCATCAGTGTTATTGTGCTCTTTGTACCCATTGTAGTTTCCACAGAAATAAAGAGGCATTACTTTCGGAGCAACCTATGTATGTAGTAGAAGTTTTGCAAAAGGATCATATTGCCTGTCCTGTCTGTTCCCTTGAGGAAATGTACTCATTAGTTTGATTTCCAGCTTTCATTTTTTTTTTTTTTTTACAGGCAACAAATGACAATTATTGTTTACTTTGAAGTGTGATCTTTAGCATGAATAATTCCCCCAAAAGAAACATCTGCTTCACAGATGAGTTGTGACAGCAGACAATATGCTTCTGTATTTTGCATTCATACTTGAGTGGCAAAAGCTGGAATGGGGACCAACTGCCTAGCACCGTGCTTGCTGTCCTAAGAGGCCAAGATTACTTCTCTAGAGTGTTTCTGACTTCTGAGAGCGTTTCGTAGCATTTTCTGATGTTTTCAAGTTTGGAAGGCCTCGATGCAACTTCTTTGTGCCTCACAGAATACATCTGTATAGCACAGCTACCAGACATTTCTTGGCATTTTGCATTTTGTCTCTGGCTCTATTACGCAGTTTATACCCAACACAAGAAGCAGGTTTCCTCCAGTGCTCTGAAGAGCCTGGCTGGCAGTCCATCAGCCCAGCTTGGTACAGCTACTGTCTCTATCTCAAAATGGATTTTTAGCCATGCTGGACCCTGGCCAAAACTCACCATCTAAACTCCAGCCTGAACTTCAAACTTTTAGGTCTTTTAGCATCCATGGCTGACATTTGATGGCATGGTAGATTAAGGCACTGTTTTCATATCTGAAGATCTGAACTCCCATTACTGCTCTTACTGGTACACATAATGCACGGAAAAATACAGGTTGAAAAAAAAACAAAAACCATCAGATGTGCTGACTCGTGAGCTCTTTATGAAAGAAGGAAGAAAAAAAATCTTTGATGTCCTCAGTGAATAGGTAAGGTAGTAGCTACACAAAATATTCAAGACACATACAAAGAAAAATCCCTCATGAAAAGGGATGTGGAAGACAAATTGCCTGGAGGCAGAATGATCTCCATCAATGGTGATCTTTGAATACGGACATGAGACGGATTGAGACAAACAACTGTCAGGACCAGAGCAGATATTCTGCTTGGAGGAGGAGGAAGACTGCATGACCTATTGAGAGCCTGAAATTTTACAGATTTATCTTTTCCAGCAGCACTGGATGGAGAAGTTCACATTGGAAATATTTTCCTGCAGGAAACTCCTCATCTTTTCTTGATTTTGCTTTATCATAAATCTGTTGTTGATCCTTGAAAGCCTTTGCTGTCTCATGATTGAATAGCCAAAGAAGAGTTGTGATCATCTATAGCACAGAAGTGAGATTTCATCCTCAGCCCCTCAGGCAACCCACCAGCCTCCCACAGCCTTGCAACCCTTCAGTCTCACTTTGTTCCCCGAAGGGGGCCAGGCAAGAAATCAGTTACCAATTTATATATATATAAATTCCTATATATATATATATAGGAAAAAAATGGGAGAGGGGAGAGCAAGGGGGAGAGAAAGAGAGAGCAGATGGCATCTATCATATGCTCTTTTCTTTCCATTCATGCTCTTCATCCACAAGAAAATGATAGTTTAGCTTAAATATTAATTTGAACAACCTGAGTGTGAGAGGAGTATTTTAGGCCACATTTATGCAAAAATATTGCACTTGTGGTTAGGACTTTACACTTCTTATAATGTTATTTTCCTTGAAATTTTCCAACACTTCAAATATAACTGTCAGTAGCTGTAGAACATCCCCAGGACCATGCAGTACAGGAAACAGTGAGCCCTACAGTCTGTATTGAGGATGTGAGATCTGGAAAGCCCTCAGCTCTCACCAGAATTTGAATGATAGTTTCTAACACAATCTGCTTCACTAGCAAATACTCAATATTTTTTCTCGTTGTTTTAATGGTCTCAATTTTTCCTCTCAGTTCTACTGTAACTGGGAAGTTGGTACATCTACAACCTATTACAGATAAAAAAACAGCTACGTTTGAAAGCAGAAAATAAAAGTGAGGACATGCAGTCTACACATGCACATTCTTATCCTTTATTAACAAGATAAAAGATGTGCAGTAGGAAGTATTCCCCATAATGGTGTGCAAATTTTTTTGGCTGCATTTCAATTATTTTTGTATAAGACACTAGGAAATTTGAGTAATGCAACACAAGGAATTGCAAAGCTATTTGAAATACACCTGAGCAATTAGAAAGCATCTGAACATACAGATAAGAAAGTGTTTTCTTTTTAATGCTCCTCATGATTCATAGAAGTCCATTGTCAATACAAAACTGCCATTAACCAGGTATTGCAATGCACTTGTGGCATCATTAGAAGGTGCCCCAGGGAGCTAGCTATTCTTTATTAAGGTATAAAAATGATCCCTCTCCACAAACAAGCAGCACACGAACACCACAAAAGATATTTGTAATCACAGCACTACTCATCTTTATGAGATTTGGATATTCCAGTGCCAAAATCTTGAATTGTCTGAATGTTTGATGTTAAGGACAGATACTGCAGGAACAGATTCTCATCTTACACAGCTGCTGTAACTCTAGTGACACTAAGGTGCTTAGTAACTGAATTATTTCCCTACACATTGAGATGAAGATCTCAGAAACTGGTGTGTAAGGTGACTAGCACTATTCCCACTAAAACTGAGTGAGTCTCCTATTTATTCTCTGAGAACTGGATCAGAAAAAATAGAAAGCATTAAAATCAACGTTCATTTCCATGGCAAATATCTCTGTTCATGTTCTCATCTCTAGAAATTCTAGTTGTGTGTTTCTTGTATTTTGTTAAGGTTATTTTGCATAGCTTATAATGAGTCATTTAGTGGAAGAAGAACACATTCAAAATAGAATTGAAATTGCACTGAAAATTTTCTGCATCTTTAACTATATACAGGAGTTTTGCACATAGATGAAGCAAGTCCATGTTGTTCACTGATGCTTTCCTGACAACAAGGATCTGGTTTGAGACTCAGAGAAAACACTGGAAATTTTTCTAACATCTTTTGCAAGACTCAGATCGGGCCCTGTAGGGACTTCACTATCCTCTGTGTCTTATCACATTTTGAGCACAAGAGAAAGAAGAGAAAAATCTGAGCTGATCAGAACATGTTTGTTTAAATATGTACATTTGTATCCATATGTCCTTTTTAAAAACCTTATGTTCTTCACTTTTATCTGTAACAGGAATTTAACTTCAATTTTTCTACTCACTTTGATAAAATCTAAGTTGGAAGACTGCAGAGAATTAAGTGTTCTACAGGAATGTTTGCAATTGTACAAGATCACAGAATCACAGAATGACTTGGGTTGGAAGGGAGCTTAAAGATCACCTCCTTCCAAGCCTCCTGCAGGGATGGGGCATCAACAGCGTCTCTGGGAACAGAGATACAGAAAAACTGTTTGTGCAAAGTAACAAAGAACGAGGTTTTGAGAAAATTATGCGTGCTGGAATGGCCTCTCAGAATCAAATGGCTTCAGAAATGGCTATGAAGAAAATCCACTGGGTCTTCAGGAAAAAAAACAAAAGTATTTACAATTCCAACAGAAAGTACAGGGACACATTGTGCCTTTAAGAAAAGTAGTAACTTAGAAATCTGCAGTGGGATCAGCAATCATGTCTTTGTCAGTGATAAATCTAGTAAGGATCAGACCAACTTCCAGGGTGAGCTGAACTCAGTGCACTACTGCCATGTCATTGTGATGAGCTACACGCCTGTACTTACACACACAGTTTTATCTCCCCACTGTGCAAATCTGACAGGGCTCTGTCACAGGATGTACATCGACTGTGATCAAAGATGTGCTCCCCAAAAGGACAGAAAAGCACGAGGGTCAAATAGATAAACTTGTGCAGACCAGAGCTGAACTTTATAAATGACAGCACGATGAGAAAAGTAGATCTGGAGTGATTCATTTTACATTTCTGTGTTTCAGTTTTCTGAAATTTCTGTAAAATTGAAGGTAATGATACTTATCTCTGCATTGCAGTTTTGGCGCTCCTAGATGGCAGCAGCCTTGAGAATGGCCAGATCAGCAAGCAAGGGTACCAAAAGTGAAGGTGGGTGCATCTATTGCCTTTGTAAAGGTAAAAGGAACTCTTGGTCATATCCCAGCCATGGAAATATCTCAACATTTTCAGTGAATGAGAGATAGATACAATAACAAATGGCACAGTGGTATTTTTATGCCTATGCTATATAACCATTTAGCCACTTCAGTTGCACAACAGTTTTGCACACATTTGGAGTTTCCTGCTCCATTCTCCAGAGTGAAGAACAGGAGCACTAGCTCTCAAGGATTTCACAGGCATTGCAATGGTGGCAGCAATGGATTGTAGACAATCATGAGCTGATTTTGAAACAGCTCTACCACCTACAACAGGCTGAAGTGGCATATGGAGCAAAGCAATTTAATACCAAATAGGTTTTATTTTGCCTCTCAAGCAACTTTGTTACACACTGAACTCCACATAACCATGGCTTCAAGCATCCAGCCTTGCTAGCTCATATAACACACTGCTGCAATGAAGAGATACGGAAGCTACAGACAAGGTCTAGCAAGGAGCATTTCATATGCAGACTTGAGGTTACTTTAACGGAGGTGACTGCAAGTTGTTCTTTTGGAAAAAATGACAAATCAGGAGAAAACAAATTAATCTGAACTGTCTGAATCGTTCTGACAAATTCTCAATGATAATTAAAAACATTTTAAGCAGAAACAACTCTTCTTTCCTCTCCTACTCCTTCAAGCTCTCTAAGGCTGTGTTTAAAAAATATTTAAGTAAAACTGACCAGTTGGTAAATGGGGCGTTCTCAAATTTATGAGGCTGAACCTCAGCTGAAACTGTCTAAGCTGTTGGATGCTGACTTTGAATTCATTCTCACAAACAAAGCTGCTCACAGCAGCAACACATTTGGAAATGCAGAGATGACTAAAGAAAAGGGTTATAAAAGATTTTACTAATGAATATGTGTCACAACTGCTTTGGCTCTTGTTCCCATAGCATATTTCCAGCAACATCAAGTGTAGATTCCTAAGGGCATAAGTTGGAAGTCATCCTGCCTCAAAGAGCTTGGACCTCTCTCTTAAGTAGGACAGAACTCTGCCGAGGCCTCACGGAAGTAGTGCCTGGAAATGACTGTGGGCAACAATTTCAAAGAACCTTTAGAGATTTACTTGTATAGTTATCATCTCTTAAGAGAGAGAAAGTTAATAGCTACAGTTGCTTTATTCACAAATCTCAGAATTTTAATACAGCATTCTAATAAGTGTTCAAGGCACTTTACTTCATCGTTTTCAGGTCTTGTCCCCTAGACAAAAAAAATCTATTTTTACCTTGTACCACTTCAATCAAGTTACAACCTGAAGTTAATACAACTCAGCCTGCTAACTGGCGGATGTAATAGTTAAGAGGTCACAGTAAATGCCAGCAGCACTTTCTGTAAAACAACTATACAACAAGCAAAGACAAGACCAGTCAGTAAATAAAGGTGACTTGAAATCAACTTCATGGGAAAGGAAAAGTGTTATAATGAAATTACAGCGCTTTGTAAGACTTAAAGTGATGTCCATCATAAAGGAGAAAATTAATTTACTGGAAATAAACTTGTGAATACAAGTGCCATTTTGTGAACGACCAAATTCCAACCTTTAGTAAAGCTGCAAACATTTTTTCTGAAAGCAACCCTTCATTGTGATTGTCACTGTTCTTATGCATTAAAATTGGAAGAATTAAAAAAGACCAAAAAGGACTGAAAGGGTAAAACAATTTGCAATTTTGAACTGTTTGATGTATTGAAGCTTTAAGATTTATTACCCCTTGCTCTGCAAATATACTTCAGTTTGTTAATGAAGAAGAAATCAGTCTTTCCAATTCATTCTGATACAAAGCGTCCACTAGGATTACTGTGCAAGTAAAATACATATGACTGATTATTTATATCCGTACAGGTTCTCTGTCCAGTGGGGTCTCCTTTTCTAAAACATCATACACTTGTTTTGATGCAATACCTGGGCATGAACTGTCCCGAAGCAGGTGAGAAATGAATCCATACGATCTATTTGCAGCTGTGTTTGTGTACAAAACTTTCATGCCTCCACTGACTCTTAGACAAGGCATGTAGTTCACCCATCCCAAAGGATAATACATGGCCCTGTCATTTAAGGATTAAGGTCTTTGCACAACCAGCTTGTTTGAGGCTTTAAACTGTACCATACATTCAAAATAAACTATGAGAAAGGACAATGAGATGAGCAACAAGAACAAGGACAGACAGCTATTTGACAGAAGTGCTAGTGAAGGCAGCGATTATTCGCTGAAGAAGTCCTTGGTGGAATGGGGTGAGGACAGAAGCTGTTCCTGAAAACAGAATAAGAGGAGGAGCATTTTGGTAACAAAAAGGAGAGGAATGGAAGAAAGCGCTACCAGCCAAGGGAATTTGCTAGTCTCATGTGGGAATAAGTGCCCCGCAGCCTGCAAGGAAAATCCCTCTAAAAAGGAAGCACAAGGTGCTCACATTTTTAGCATGAGAACGAGGCCTGTGAAACAGGGAGGCAAGGCAGGAAGCCAGGGGGGACTGGGAATATGCGTTTGGGAGGTCTGATCGGAGCAGCAGGGAAGAAAAACTGGCCTGGTGGAGATGAAGAAAACAGACAACTAGAAAACTAGAACTCACCACATTCTGTACCTAAAGTTCTGCCTAAGTGCTTTGTTGAATGGAGCATTCTGGAAGGATAATCTTCTCAGTGACCAGAAATGAACACTGAACTCCATTTTGTTTTACATACACCCACAATCTCAGAAGGATAAAGAAACCAACAATCATTTCTAACTGTTTTTATTCTCCTCTCTGACATTTCATTGAAGTTATGGCTATTGTGTCCAAGCCACAGAAAGTAAGAGGCCAACATACTGCCAGGGTATTAACGTGGAAGGGATTTTAGCAGACACAAATATGTCTTAGCTAGCAAAGAAAGACCTACTTTTGATCATGCCTATTCTGTGGGTAAGCCTAGGAGGGCAAGAATCAGGTGGGAAGGTGACATGTTCTCTCACTGCAGCTAAATCTTCTGAATCTTTTCTTTTTTTTCTGTAATATTTTTCAAACATTATTCTTTGTGTTTCTGTACGCTCAGACGTTGCACTGAGCACATCCCATCCTGTTCATGTTATAGCAAGAATGAAGAGAAAAAAATTACACATGAAAGAGATTGCTGTATAAAAAGTTAAAAGTGCTTCCCAGTCAATTAAATAGTATCTAATTAAAAGCAGTTTAAAAATTGGGAGATGTGGATTCATACACTTGCTCTGCCTCAGCCTTCCTGTAGACAAATAGATTTGGTAGCAGGTAAATAACTAAGGTCAGTGTGTTTTCCCGTGCTTGAGAGGTAAGTTACAGGTGGAATAGGACGAGAATCACAGGAGACTGCACAGCAACCAGCACAACCTGCCACCCATGCAGACTGGGGGGGTTGCTATTCCTGGGCCCGTGAGCCTCGGTCTTAGAGGTGGCATAGGAAATATTGCGTTTAGACACTCTTTCTCTTACAGCATCTAAAGATAAGCTTGTGAGTAACTGCTTTTAACAGGCAACAAAACATTTGCAGCAACAATGTGAATAAGACGCAGATCTCCTCTGTGATCAACATGCAAGTCAGCTGCTACCACAGTCTGCCAATATGAGTGGCTGAGGGCTCAACCTGTGAATACGCTGACTGTAGAGAAGTTGTCTTCATTGTGAGTCTTGAGCAGGTGACACTGCTTAGGAGTATAGGACCACTGTGATCCAACTGCAGTATTCTCTATTATTACAAAATGGTTATGTTCATTTACCCTCTAGCGATCTCACACCAACAACCTACTCTATGCCCAACCTCCAGTCTTAAAGCCATTCGATACTTCATTCTTATCATTTTGCATCCCACAGAGGGCATTTATAGATTAACTCAGTATTGTGTTTAGAGTACTTGATTTATAAAGACACCTACAAAATAAATGTCCTTGCAAATGGATATGTTTTTTTACATACACATCTATCAAAGAAATGAACTGTGATGCTTTAGAAAACACAGCAGTGAAACTCAAATCAAAAGAAATAATGGAGGATAGAATAAGAGATCCACTTACCAGGCAGCTCAGATGTGCAAAAGATTTTCTTTTGTAGAGCATAAATATAGACAAAATTGAGTTCTAGGCTGTCTTTCTACTCTGTAAGACCTTGCGATGTTAACACACACAGGGTAAATATACTATACAATATACATTATAGAAAACTACTTCTAGAAGTCTTTCAAGAGCTGCGACTCAATAAAGAGAGCTTATTTATGCACTTAATGGAAGATCTCATTGAATTGGGCAGGGTGATTCTAGGAGTGCCACTGTTTTCTACGAAGATGAAAAATAGAGAAATGCCAAAATGACTGCAGTTTTAGAAACATGACTACTAGAACATCACTGAGTTTCTCATGAATGACAGCACTATAGGACTGACATTTCATGTGTTTCTGCAATGTATGCTCTGTTTCTATTTAGAGCCTTCATAGAAGTTAGCGATGGAGGAAATGATCCAGAAACTATTCCCACTCCCCCATCATTCTTTCCAGGTTTTATATACCAGAGCATAGAATCAAGTGCTAGAAATGAGCTGAAGTGAATAAGATTGCATGGGCAGAATGTCAAAATGTTTTAATGATTCACTGGCTAACATTGCACATAGAAGGGAGTTCAAACTACAGCACTTAGCTCCACACTCAGATTTCCCCAAAGTTTGAGAAGTAGTTTCTGCCAACTCAGCTTACAATCTGACATTCACTTCCCTCTAACAGACTGCAATACAACGTTAATGAGTAGATGGCATAATTGCTGGAAGCCCCTTCCCTCTTGCTGCATGTTGCCTTAGTCTCCTAGCCCCCTTCTTAATTCACAAACACATATCGGTGATTTCTTTGTATACTGGGTGTAGAACCAGCCCCAAATGTAGCTTTTGCAATTTCTGAATGCATTGCCCTGTCCTGAGGTCATTCATCAATCCGACACATGGCGAAATGCTAGGAGAAGAGGAAAGGAGATTTCAGTGCCTAGAAGTATGAAGAGAACTCAGACCTCTGCTATTGTTTTTCACTGATATCCTCTATACTGGTAGGCAAAAGAGAAACAGGAGGAATCCAAAGCCGGGGCAGACCTACCCAGGCTATCCTTGGCCAATCATATTCTGGACTTGAAAAACCTGAGGCACACAGAGAGCAGCATGGTTAGTACCCAGCATGCTGGAATACATCTGTTCTTGTGCAGAGAATCCATAGTAACCGTTTCCCTCTCTCAGTAGGAAATGGGAGGGCTGAGCATTTTTGGAAGTCAAGCATCTGCTTTAAAGTATCTGATCTATATTGGGGGTGAGGGATGAGAACGGAGAGAAGCCATCCAAGATGAAAAGAGCCATTGCTCAGGTTTGCCTCACAAGTAACCCCCTGCAGCATAAACTCTGTGACCCAGTTTGCAAGGGCTGGCCTTTCTGAAAGCAATGGTGTCTGAAAGCAAAGTGCCTAATAATGACATCATCTTCATAAAAAAGAGATAAATGCTTACCCTGCATGAAGATCTCACTCTGTACACTGGGACATACACTGAGATGTACCATGTGTGCAAGGGCTTTACTGGGGCTCCCTTTTTAGTTAGGTGTTTTATAATAGACATCATCATTATTCAGTCTACAGGTCCCTGGGCAGTCATTTCCTGATGCTGTTCCAGGCTGGCTCATTTTCCAGATTTTTATCTTCCAAGACTGTTCTAAAGAAAACTTCAGATAGGAGGTTTCTATTAAAAGCAACTCTTTCCAGCTCAGTTTAAAGATCTATTATAATTTATTTTGCTAAGAAATTATGTTTTCAGTAATCAGGAAGTCTGCTGTGGCTTGATTTCAGAAGACACTTTTTAAAACAAAGTCCCTATGAAAGATAAGATTAAAACACAAAAATATTCAAATATTTATGTGTTTAAGTAATGAGCATGTTTTAAATTCTGCTCAGACGTTAGCTGAGCCAATAAAAGAGATTAAACAGAAACCAGACGGAGATTAAACCAGCAATGAAATCATCCATCAAGACTCATATCAAATAGACATTCATTCATTCTTCCATATTGATGGACTACATGTTAATTATTCACTCTAATCAATTCTTGGTGGATAAAAGCTATGCTTCCTACTACATCAGTAATACCTAACAAAAAGATGCACTACAGTTAAGCCTCAAGTTACGTATTGCTGCTTGGATAACTGTGCATTCAAGTGGCTACTAATACAAAAAAAACTCAGGCACGGTTATTTCTAAATGCTGAAAGACATGCACAAACAGAACTAAGTGTGAGGAAAAATGGAAAGAAATGTCCAGAGGCTCACAGAATTGCATTCAGCTTCCAGGGAAGTTCTCGCTAACATGGACTTGAGCACATGCAGGTCTGTTCCACCTCTCCACAAGTTCTATGTTCAGATTTCCCGGATTCTATATTCCACTTTGTTCTGAGAAAGAAAACAGAGACCTGAACCATTCTCTAAGCACATTAAGACACTGCTGCACGAGACTGTATATTCTAACATATAATTTGCAATATGTTATTAATAGACTTTTTTTTTAAATATTGTACAGCTCTGTCATACCTCCAAATACACCATCATTAGCTATTCGTAATACCAAAACAGTGGATAGGCAGGATTGATGAGCTGAGGCCAACTGTATGAGACTCAACAAGACCACGTGCTGGATGCTGCACTTTGGTCACTACAACCCCAGGCAGCGCTACAGCCTTGGGGCAGAGTGGCTGGAAAGCGACATGGAAGAAAAAGTTCTGACAATATTAGTCATCAGCAGGCTGAAAACGAGCCAGCAGTGTGCCCAGGCATCCAAGACAGCCAACGGCATCCTGGCTGGCATAAAATTAATGTGGCCAGCAGAAGCAGGAGGGTGATTGTTCCTGTCTACTCAGCACTGGGGAGGTCACACATTGAGTACTGTGTTCAGTTTTGGGCCCCTTGTTACAAGAAAGACACTGAGGCCCTGGAGCATGTCTAGAGAAGGGCAATAGGGCTGTGAAGGGTCTGGAACACACATCTTATGGGGAGTGGCTGATAACGGGATAGTAGACCAAATACTGGTTTTAAATGCGTATAACACATCTTGGCCCATCCTTTAATTTGTAAAGGAATAGAGTGGAGATATAATGGAGAACCAGGTTTCTTGTACTCTGCAGGAAGGATATATTTGAATGACATCCTGTTTGAGAGGGTTAGGCAGAAGCTCTCCAACACAGCAAGTGTCTTAAAGAGTAATCACATTGGAACATAGAAATATCATGCACTCCTTTATCCCAAATCCATATGTTTAGAGAGAGTTTTGATAATGACCAGGATCTGGCAGCTTAATTTAATTGCAAGTTGGGTACCTTGGAAAAAATAACAACCCCTGGCTGACTTGCAAGCTTGCAAAATTTATGTTCAAAATAGCTCTAAAAGCTTGTAAGTTCGGGTAGACATAATTAATGCAGGAACTTTAGCTGGAGCTTCACTGTCGTTGCATAGATAAGTTGATTGTTTGGGACGAGTGAGCAGGACTGAACGTTGGTTCTGCCACCTGCTTCACACAGAGGGGCTGCAGCCCCTTCAGCACGCATAGGCTGTTATGAAATCGGAATGTGCAGCTTGTGCTGATTACATCGACTAGGGTTCACTCGGTTCATGTTGAATCACAGTATATCTGTGGCTCTGGCATAAGACATATGCTACTGAATATTTACCCTAGTCTGACCCCAGGAATATTTAAAGACAACTAGGAAGGACCTATTTCCAGAGGAAGCTGTGGAAGGCCAAAGCAGAGATTGTTCTAAGAGTGATCAAACAAATTTGCTAGATCTCTAACTACTGCTTCTTGGAAAGCTGGAAAAATCTGCAGCCAAAGAGCTCTATCCTTTGAGCTTTTGATGATCTTTCGAGCTCAACTTCATAGCATGGTACAGAAGTACTTAGTGTACCACATACAATCAGATAACACTGGGGTAGAGCTTCAGGAAAATCATGATTTCCCTGAAAATCTCAGTGAACAGAACATACATACTACAGTCAGAAGAAAGGCTCACCTTACAAAAGCCTTATCTTTTTATACTCCTGCCATTTGCTTTTACCTATTCTTAGGGCAAATGCAGCAAAATGCTACTCAGATCACACAGAGCCAATACAGAAGACAATGTCGGGTTCAGCTCTCAGCAACAGAAGACTTTTTAAATTAATGTTCCAACTCAGAAGGAAAAAAGAAAGGATAGTAACAGTAGAAAAATATGTATTTAAAACAAAGAGAATTTGGGAAGTTATCAAGTAGAAGACAAACATCTGCACACATGCAAAACCTCTTTACTGGACTTAATGTTCTGGAGGCCCCCTTAACAGCGCTGAACAGCCAAAAGGAATTGTATCTCCTTCAGTCCCAAACTGGCCTATTGCCTGTAATCCCTGTTAAGCACACTTTCCTTTGAAGTTTAAATACACCAACAGAAGTATCTGCCTTGCCATTCCGAAAGCCATCAGGAATTCATACAGCCCAATACTGTATTTCAAGTCACAGCCAGCAAAGAGCACTACAAAGAAACCATCTCTGTTCTACACGGTAAGTGAACATAACATGGAAGGAAAAAAAAAGCAAAACAAACACAAACCAGCAACAGGAAAAAAAATAGATTTGAAAGAACATCACTCATACAGATATTGAGCTAAAGAGCAAAAAAAAAAAAAAAAAAAAAGGATTTGAACTCAGATTTGGCTGATTTAAGTGAAGACAACTCCAACCCACCATCTCATGTATATATCCAATTAGCGCACCAAGAAATGGCAGCTTTTTCAATAAAACCCAATCCTTACCAAAATCCCGAGGTAGTATGAGTTAGTGGCAATGACTGTCTCTGTTTCTTAGACAGAAACTGAATTAATTTGAACGAAAATTAATATGCTTTTTTTTGGTTATATGTTTCTGTTGACACTGCAGATGAGTTTTTTGAATAAACATACAGAGTTATTCATTTACAACCCCATTTTAGCCATTTTCTATTTATTCCCTCATGTCTCACACAGCCTCCTCCCTTGTTTCTTAGATTTTTGTTGTCTCTTACTTCTGTTGTTTATTCAGGAAACATCATATCCAATGTCCACAACAGTATGACGCATTTCATTAAGGTCTACAATAATATCGAAAATCTCCCTATATAAAAGCATTTTAAAACTCTTTCTTCCCAATCTGCATTGTTTTGGATTTGTCTACTATGTATTTCATGTAACATCAAAAAAGACAGTTCTCCTGCATAACCTGCACCTTCCGCATTTAAGTTCAGTCTAGCCTCATTAAGTTTGCCTATTTTTGCAGAGAGCAAGTTACCTATATTCAGTAAACAGCAGCAGGGTATCCTATTATCACTGTTCCCTATAAATTACTCATTTTCTAATTTGACCCACAAACACTTTTCATCCTTTTATGGCCTGTATCTTCTCTAAAGAACTGGTCGTGATCTTTTATATCATCATCAAGTTTTTCATTAGAACTGAATACCTAAGCTTATAAAAGCTAGGACCTATGCTAGCATGAAATGGTTTGATATTTAAAACATAAAACCAAAATGTAATTTCCTTCACCTTCTTTTTCTCTCAAGTGTCGCTTCATCCAGGATAATCTTTTACACATAATACGATCAAAATCCAAATCTAAAATAAATACAGGTACTTGAAAAAAATCAGTTGATCCATTCCATAAATATTATTGAGTTTGCAAAAGCACTCAAGATTTAAATTATCAGGAATTAAAAAAAAAATAAAAAATCGGAGTATGGAAATCTTTTTTCTACTCTTCACTGCTCCTCTGCTTCAAGTCTCTAACATTTCCACATGCCTTCCATGTGCTCCTGCACCTTCAGAGCAGGCTGCAGTTACAATTTCACACCAATCACCTGGATCTCACTTGACGGCCAATGTTTTCAGGCTTTCACACTATGTTAGCGCGTTGGGTATAAATCCATCTACCAGCGTAGGGTTTTCAGAGACTTTTTCCACCCCTCTGGAGACCTGCGTGGCATGGAGCTCACGGGAAACTGTCAGGTTTGTATTTCAGCAGCTTTCAGTAGGACTTATGGGTTTTGATAGACTAAAAAAGTGAAGTGTGGAATACAAAATGACACATTTTGGAGCTGCCTCCATTCTTGACTAAGGCCTTCCCAAACCAAAATCAGCTGCACCCAGACATTCCCTATAGCCATTTTTCCATTCTTCTCTCCAGTGAAAGATCTGTAATGTTTTCCCACAGTGATATAGACCAAATTTTTATATTTTCACTTGAAGAAAGACTACCCTGCTATCCAAACTGAATTTTCACTGAGGAAGTCAGTGGTCCAGGAAAATGCATGATCCATGGAACAATTCTTCAGCAGGTTGGATGGGGCCCTGGGCAGCCTGATCTACTGGGTGGCAACCCTGCCTATGGAAGGGGGTGGAACAGGCTTAGGGTGGGACCTTGAAGATCATCCATTCGATGATTCTACGATATGGATCTGTTGAAGCAGCTACTGTAGGACAGACAGCTTCAACAGGGAACTACCAGTAGTAGTAGATTCAGGCTACTCTGGATAAGAAATATGCTCATCAATCAGCCCTTAGCATCAGTCTGGTTAGGCAAACAGCCACAGATTATTCTGTCTTAAAGAAAATAAGAGGAAAAGCTCTGACTCCTCATAGTTCATACACCACTTTAGTCCCATCCAAGAGCAAGAGTCAAGTTCAGAAGGAACCACAAGACACTGTCTGCATTGCAAAAACCAGAGGTTATTTCCCCTTTCTATAGAAAAGAATCTCATACCTGAGCTGTCTTTTGCAATTACAGAAAGGGCAGCAATTGAAGAACCCTATCTTCATCACAGAAAAGGTGGAAAAGGATCGGTATGGAAGGTAACTCACCTTCCTTCCTCCACAAAGCACAAGTCCTGACCTTCTACAAAGAGCATGGTCAGCACAACTATCCTCAGAAGCAATGTGCTGTACGTAAGATCTGTTGAAGGTGACTCAGACCAACAGAAGTTCAATGCTAGGAAAAAAAAATGTGACTTTTGTTTTTCACTTCTTTTATCTGTCTGCCAGCAATTTGAAGAAGCAGTCCTGTGGAGTTCTAATGAAGCTAACACAGGAAGACTTGAGTTGATATTATTATGCTTCAGAAGCAGGAACATATGTAGTGTGGGATTAAAAGAATGCGAGGAAAGGAAACCAAACTGTACAAGATGGCAGAAAATTATCTATGCCATTTATTTACATAGGCGACCCTGAGTAGTACAGATGTACTCACAAGAGCTGATATTTGATTTCTTCCAGGCATTGTTATATTCCTTGTCTTGACAGTAGCATCCATGGGATGTGAGTACAAAGGAACTATTGAAAAGGGGCTACAGGATGTTCCTCCAAGGGAACTAAACTAACACTCTTCCACCACAGGGTCACATGAAAATGAAACAAGAGAATGACAATAAGAGAAATGTGAGAAAATGCCTATTCAAAGTAAACTGAAGACACAAATAAGCATATCTTGAGGAGTCATGGGTATTCACAAGGCAATAGCTTCATACAGCTAAATGTGCAGTGTACAGGTGGAAATGTTAACAGAAAATCAAGCAGACTTACTACCTAACAAAATCTTATTCCTGAGAATTTTTGTCTAATGTCATCTTTTTACTATATATCATGTGCACAACAACAGAAGACAAACTAGTAATATTGCAGTAGTGGTACAATACCAGCTTGCCAGTAAAATCCTGCAATGCGGACATGAGGATACCTGGCTGCAAAATGATCTCAAAGTTAGGAAAGACTCAGACTGTGAGCTTTGACAGTATTTAGTTCTTATCTCTTTGAGGCTTTCCAAAGCTCAATTTGCTGAGACAACAGGATAATATGTAGTATACTCTAAGAACCAAAGAATAAAATAAAACATCACTTTCTCAGAAGTGTGTGGGTGCTTCTGTTCTCAGTTAAAACACTCAATTTAAATACCCAATTATAACCCCTTCTTTGCTGCTGGGAACAAGGCAGCAGATACCAGTCCCCTGGAGATGAACATACAAAGAATGTAGAAGTGCTTTGGAAATGATGTCATTCCATGGAGATGTCTTCCTGCTGTGTTTCCCATTGTATCCTCTCCCAAATCGTAGGGGGTGAGAATTATTTTTTTCCTTTGCTTTCTCAACTTTCTGGCCCTTTGAATTGTTTTAAAACCTGCTGACTTTATTCTGGAGTTCTGCATCCTTCTTCTACTATCACCTGACAGCTTTTACTGGGGCAGCACAAAACTAGGAGGCATCAGGGCTCTCAAACACACCCTGTGATTTCCTAGAGGACATCACTGGGACCCTGAGCAGTGAGCAAGACCAGTGCAGGAGCCTGAAGAGTACAAGAACCTTTGCATAACTTCAGACCCGTTTGTTACTGCATTAACTTGGTAGACATTGTAAGCACGTGACTACAAGAACACTTTGCAGCAGGAAACATAACAACGCACCTTCCCTTCATGCCTTGTTGCTTAACATGTTACAGGAGCTAGTGCTCTTTGGAGGACAACATGTGCAAGGTCACATGGGAGCCTGTGTCAGTAGCATTATGCCATCTCCAGGAACCTCACTGTCTTGCTGTCTGGGATGGCATTTGTGCTGCACAAGGTGCTCAATAGTGTGAAGAGAATAAGAATGTTCTTCAGCAGCAAGTAAAATAACTTCATTAGCAAAATGTACAGTACAAGAAAAAGTGCTTCTGAGGCATTCAGATTTTATTTTGGGTGACCCTTGAATGCCACTCACTTCAAGAAAAGCATTCATAGCTCCCTTCTCTACAACATTTATTCTGATACTTATAGGGAATGGAGTCACTGAGACAAATAGAAGTACAGAATGTTTAACACTATGCATTGACTTTCCCAATTCCTCTTGATAGTATTAAATGTATAATCATAACAATTCATGTGTTACGCTAGAATGAGTGAGATAAGCTTAGAAAATTTTAAGAGTCATTTGTTTAGGGTTAATACAATCCAAACTAAAACTGATGGAATAGTAAATAGATCCTACAATCCAATAGCATTTTGTGTGGACACGTTTGTAGTAATGGTCTATTTCAGCTCACCTTCTGCCTGTCTTCAATGGGGGAGTTTCAGGGACAGGAACATGCACTGCAGTGTTCAACAGGACACTGCATGTGTTCTGAGCAGGAAATCTGAGGGATCCGCTGAATGTTAAATGGCTGAACTCTACGTGGGTCATGCTTCAGAAACACCTCACAAACAATAAACATGTTTGGCTTTCTAAGAACAAGTTTTCCAAACAGTTTTCCAGGGCTTTTTATTCCATACTCTTCTGTGCAGGCTGCCATACAAACACGATGCCAACAGAAATAGATCCTTTCAGCAATGATAAATTTATAACAGCATACAAGAGTTTTGACTGCTTGTGAAGTTCTCTCATTCTTCTATAGAGTTCCAATGGCAACAAAATTTATGTTTTGATAAGCTCAGAGGAGTTACTGAACACTCTGTTCCTTTTTGATCTTGTGTTCAACATTATGCTTTGTTTATCTCCTTGTTTACTAAGGGAGATATAGATAAGCTATAAAATAACCCTCAGTAAGTCTTACAGCTGTCAAGTAGCTGCATACATTTTAGACATGTCCTGAGGCATCAACCTAAAGGTCACTAAACCCCGCCAGAATCATATTTCAGGAAAATCATACATCATGGATTTTTCTTTTTCCCATTCAGACTTGGCCTGGAAAGTATTATGGCCTTGATTTCACAGCACATAGATGTTTAGTTCACACAGAGTTTTCTGTAACTCCTGATATTACTCTATTAATCAAGATAGTGAACATTTGGGTCTTTCATATTTACAGGGCATGAGCAAGCCAACTGCATGTAAATAGATCTACCTGACACTACCTTTCAACAAAACTCTGTGATGACCCTGAATGCCTGTACTATACTATGAAAAATGAAAATCACTAGGACTCTAGTTTAAAAATCTTTATGAAGTTTCTTACATAGATATTTTAGGCATTTAATCTGATCTACATATTGCGTTTTTCCCAACTTATTCCTTTAAACCATTAAATCTGCACAGTAAAGTGTCCCAATCACTTTGCTCAAGGAAATGCTAGCTAAGATTAGCATACAAAAAAGATATTAATATCATGCACAGTTAGTTTGAATTGTATTCTGTAACGATAAAAGCTATTTTGGTGCAAAGAGATTATGAGCTTGATAAGTTTTTAAGAGTTCAGTTGTAAGACAAAAGAATTCCATATATGTCCATGGCTGCTAATTCATGAGAGTATACCAAATGCAAAGACTCAGGTCTGCAATGACAGATATATCAGAGTAGGTTGCTGAAAAGAAAATGATCCGGCTGCTACGTCCCTGCTGAAGGGCTATGATTCTTTTCAAGCTTCTGGCAGTTTGAGCAGCTTCATACCCAGCTCTATCAAACAAAAATTTGGAAAACAAATTCTGAACCTGTCAGCAATGCCATGCTTCAATGAACATTCTTCTATGAACTATGCCATCTTATTTTTTTCAATGCTCAATCTTCTCCTTGTAAATAAATTGTTTTGTTTAAATAAGCAAAGTCTGCAAATAGAAAATGACTGGGCACTATGGCTACAATCAGAAACTACTGACTCTAATAGAGGCTGTATCATATACACACACACACGCACAATGTATCCCCCCTCCTCTGAAATTTCATAGAAACATTAAGGTTGGAAGAGATCTCTAAGATCATCCAGTCCAACCATCAACCCATCACAGCCATACCCACTAACCATGTTCTTCAGCACCGCATCTCCACGTTTTTTGAACACTTTCAGGTACAGTGATGCCATCACTTCCCTGGCCAGCCTGTTCCAATACTTCACCACTCTTTCTGATAAGTTTTTTGCAATATCCAATCTGATCCTCTCCTGGTGCAACTTGTGTCCATCACCTCTCATCCTATCACTGTTATGTGGGAGAAAATGCCAACCCCCACTTCACAACAACCTCCTTTCAAGGAGTTGTAGAGAGTGATAAGGTCTCCTCTGAGCCTCCTCTTCTCCAGACCAAACCATCCCAGTTCTTCAGCTGCTCCCCATAAGATCTGTGCTCCAGACCTGTCACAGCTCCTGCACTTCTCTGGGCATGCTCCGGGGCCTCAGTGTCTTTCTTGCAGTGAGGGGCTCCAAAACGAACACAGCACTTGAGGTGTGGCCTCACCAGTGCTGAGTACAGAGGGACAATCACCTCCTGCTCCTGCTGGCCACATTATTTCTGATACAAGCCAGGATGCTGTTGGCCTTCTTAGCCACCTGGGCACACTGCTGGCTCATGTTCAGCTGGCTGATGACTAATATATCCAGAACTTTTTCCTCCATACAGCTTTCCAGCCACTCTACCCAAGGCATGGGGTTGTAGTGACCAAAGTGCCGGACCTGGTGCTTGGTCTTGTTGAAGCTCATATTGCTGGCATCAGCTCATCAATCCAAACTGTCCAGATCGCTCTGTAGGGCCTACCTACCCTCAGGCAGATTTGATACTTTCTCCCAACTTGGTGTCATCTGCAAACTTACTGAGGGCAAACTCAGTCCTTTCATCCAGATCATCAGTAAAGATATCAAGAAGGACAAGTCCCCATACCAACCCCTGAGGGTCACCAATCATGACAGGTCACCAGCTGGATTTAACTCCATGCAGCACCACTCTGGGCCCAGCCTTCCAGCCAGGTTTTACCCAGCAAAGAGTGTACCCATCCAAGCCACAAGCTGCATCTTCTCCGAGAGAATACTGTGGGAGACAGTACCACAGGCTTTGCTGAAGTCTAGGTAGCCTACGTGCACAGCCTTTCCCTCATCCACCAGGCACATTGCTTGACTGTAGGAGAGCAGGTTGATTAAGCAGGACCTGCATTTCATGAGCCCATGCTGGCTGGGTCTGATCTCCTGCTTGTCTCAAACATGCTGTGTGATCTCACTCAAAATGATATACTTTTTTTTAAAAAAAAAAGGTTTTTTTTCCCTATTTAGAATATGATTTCTAATATAAACCTGAATACACAAACAGAACATCCTACAGTTATTTCAAATCTTCAAAGTTTCTTCAATGCAATACCCCAACAATTTGGCAAGCGCTTGTTTTCTCTGCTCAGCAGTCATTTACTCACAGGCGTCTAAAATATTTACTCTAATTGAAGTCTGTTGAACTGTTTTTGCCTTTATCCACATTATTCCATTCATTCCCAGCACCAGCTCAAACAGGTACAATTGTGACAACTCCTGAATTATATCACATTTGAGAGACAAGATCAGACCTAAAGAAACTTTAAAGAGGAAACTGCTTTGTCCTATTTGGGAAATACCTTCAAACAGAGCAACAGAAGGGCGTAAGAGTATGGGGAAGAAGACTAGCAGCTTCTTGATTGTTCGAGGGATTTTTTCCTTTATTTTGTATTAGTTGATTAGAATATGATTTGGAAGGGTTGCAACAGAAACTGGTAGTGCCAGTGACCAACACAGACTGCCCAGAGAAAAGCACAACAGAAAATATGATCATACAATCCCTATGTAACACACGGAGTCCAGCTGCCTGCAGCTAAGCCTCCTTGAACCAGAGCTGATGTCCTTAAAGGAATACAAATTAAGAGAGAACTGGTGAAATACGATTTTTTTTCCAATCAGTTTTGAAATGCATGTAACATTTTAGTATCAACAAAGCATAGGGCAAGAAGTGTAAACGTGGAAGGTTTAAGAGCAGATAAGTAAAGAGCTGAAGCCTCAGAAATACTGTTAAATGACCCCTAATGCTAAATTTAAATGTCCACATTCTCCCCAAACAGAAATGTTTTTAAAATTGCAGCAATTTAATGACTGAAGCAATAAACAAAAAAAAAATTAAATCCACCAGAATGCCAAGTTTCATGTGAAATGACAGCACAAATACCAAGATAACATCCTTTTAAAACTATTTTATTCTCATTACTTATGCTGTTCAGTCTGCTTGACCCAACCTACAAAAATCTACCCAAAATATCCATACACATTTACATGTAAAAAGTTAAGAGCTAGCACAAGAAAAATCAAAATGACTCGCAAGTGGTACAGCTAACTCTCCAACTGCAGCCAGTGTTTTTTAGATTTCTTTTTCTTCTGTCAAAGACAATAAGGTCAGTTCCAAACTTATCCCCTTCTGTGTAGAAGGGCAGCAGAGCTAATAAAGTTACATTTCCTATAGATTTTCCCCTCCTTCATGTCATTTTGCCAGTTCTGCACTACAGTTACCACAGTTCCTGCTACTTATGGTGTTTCTCTGTTGTTCTTACCCTTGCAACACTACGTTCATTTGTACAGCACATCCCTGAGCTACCAGGTGGGCAAATGCTGTATATCCTATTGATCATTCTGAGCAATATGGATATTCTGACCAGTCAGCCATGCTTGTAAAGATCTTTCTCCAAGAAGCTATAAACACAGAGAAAATAGAGTGGAAATAGAGGAAGAAAGGCACCTAGAAGAGAGGGAGGTAATGACGACAATCACCGGGTGCCTGCTGTTGGCAGCGGTGGGACTCATCCCTATTTTCTCAGCCAAAGGACTGAAGTCCACCACTTTTTCCCCCATATCCTCCATCAAGTTTCTCACTAAAATGAACACAAGCAGGAAAGTTCTCCAACCCAGCAAAGCCAACTTCAGATGTCAAAGCGTTCTCCTACCTTCTAGGAAGTTGCCTAAAACTGATCTCAAGGGTGAATGTAGGTGTCTGCCCATGCATGTAACCTGATGAATCACAGAGATTTCAATGTGCAGGACAGCAAACTGATTCTTGCATCTGCAGTACCCTCAAATCATGCCCGTTATGTTCCTGTAACATACTATACAGAATGTGAAAGCTCTGCTTAGTGCAAGGGGGACATCATGTTTCATAAACCTGCTCCAGACTGATTCACCAGTCATGCTGAATAGGAAGATGCCTAAGACAAACATCTGACATCTATCCACAGAGCAATTCCACCAGTTTCTCCATGTCCTTTGGAACTTCCTTAAGGTTTGTCCTTCATTTTTATTTGGCTGTAGAACATTGCTCACATCTATCTGCAAGTTACGTTGAGATCTCTGGGTGGAACACACTTTATAGGTGAGAACTATATTATGCAGACACACTTCTTTACCTGCCACCATTCATCTATAAAATGAAATGCATTTGTTGTTAACCAGCTCTCTTTAAATTAAAATTTTCCCATTAGCTTTCCTTTCTGACCAAGACTCATTGGTAGTGTTTATAACATAAGCATGATTTGAACGATTTGCTTTGTCTGAAGTTGTTTTAAAAATTGCAGCAGAAGAGATGAGAGTAATTGAAAGGTTGTACTGGGAGGAACAGAGACATGCAGGAAACATAACAGGCATTTGCTGCAACAGCAACAGAAAAAAAACAGACAAAAATAGCATACCTATTTCAAATTCTACTTTTCCTAACAAAGCAGTTACAACACCACTTGTAAAATACAAGCTCACATTAGTCCTTCTTACAACTCCTAATACTTTTTCTATGACAAGAACGTCAAAAACATAGTCCATGAGCCACACTGATCCTTCCAAGTACTCTAATCTGGCCTGCAAAGTCCACAGCACATTGTAATCCGGATCAGACCTGCCAGTCAGCTCCAGGGCTGCTTCCTCTCCCTCTCTCACAGCAGAGGAGCAGGACTGAAGGAAGGAGCCTGTGGTGACCCCAAGGGTGGCTTGCACAAGCAAGCTGGAAGCCGTCCCTTGCCCAAGTTACTACGTAAAGTACCAAGCAACAGAGACAAGGGAGACGGGAGGGAGCTATGCCCACTCTGGCAACAAAGGACAAAGAGTCCTCACATGGTTCTTTACCAGTAGTAAAGCTTGGCACTGACCTTGTCTCCATATTTGCACAACTTCATCTGGAGTAAAACAAACATGAACAGGGAGAGGACCAGGGTGCATCTGAAACTGGTGAGTACCTGGGGGGACAGCATAAAGAACATTGTGACATCAGCTCTGCACAGACTTCGCATGCTGTGTGTGTGGGTGGCTCTCCCAAAAGGCTTTCCAAGAGGGCCCTCCTACCCAACATCCCTGGTTCCCTGGGGAGGAGTAGGGGACAGCCTTCCTGCATTATATAGCAGCCAGGCCTCCCTCCCCACGCAGCTTTACTGTGGAACAGCTGACAATCAAACCATTTAAAAATATATAAAAACTAAAAAAGGTTCAATGCTTTAATAAAATTCCTCACTTGATAGGAATTTCACAGCCCCTGATTAAGTGCAATGCTGCACGAGCAAACATACTAGCAAAAGCTGTGCTAAGCAATAACATAATCGCTGTGGGAATAAGCACTTCCATCCTTGAAAGGGTGCCACTATACAATGTTAATTGCCACTGGTACTTCTCTAAATTAGCGGTCTATTAATAGATTGCTGCTGAAGATAGTCACACCGGAAAAGCTTTGAAAGAAACCCTTGTGCCTAGTGGCTATTTAAAGAGTCAGCATTCCCTCTTCAGACACCCTCATTTGTGATTTTTCACTTGGCCTCAACAGATTAAGACCACAGTGCTGATGCAAGAGCAGAGCTGCCCTTCTGCAGCACAGGAGGAACCTGCAGGTTCTCACCTCTTCTTTTGCAAGTGACCAATGCTTACCTAAATATAAACCCAAAGCACAAGTTTATTTTCAGCCAGATCAGTGAGCTTCCCTGCCCCACTTCAGAATAGTCTGATCACTAAAGCAGTGTGGATGAGGCTAAATCATACTCTAAGTCAGAAGCTGAAGTGGGACCAACTACCTATCCCTCCCCAAGGTAACAGTTTTGATGGAAGCAGAAATCAAAACCATCATTCTCACTGAAGGTCAAGGATCAACATGAAGGTCTCAAACACAGCAGAAAGTTTCAGGATCTAGCAATGCTATATTTCTACTTCCTAAGTACTTAAACAATGATTTTCAACCCTTCTCCTCACCACCACCATTTAGAGAATATAAAGCTGAGACTGAAAGAAAAACAGAAGTGAGTGAAGTCATCTGACTACATCAGTCCTTGATTTCATAAAATATGTCAGAGAGAGAATGGGTTATAACTAATAATAGGTCTTTTTTTTTTCATCCCATCTCTCTCCAAGAGGCCTCCAGAGACATCATTTGGATGTGGTTAAAAGAAATAAAATAGGTTGTCTCTCCATGGGCAAAGTAGGAAAAGTAGGTTTTTTTGTGTGGGTACTACAAAAAGAACAAAGGCAGAATATCTGCTGAATCACCAGAGCCTATCCACTACGCTTAAGCAGCTCTAATTCTCCTGAAATTGCAGTATCCAGCAATCAAGCAATACTGGGGTGCCGAGAGTAATTTTAGCTAACACTGCAGTGATCAAACAAAAGCAACAGCATTGCAAACTAGCTCTTCCGGATGACATCTATGGATTTCATTCAGCCTCCCTCAAATGAATTTGTTGGCATGCAATAGCAGCCACGACATGTATCTGCTGAAAGTCAGCATGGGGGTCTTTCTGCTGATGGAGTCAAATGATTAATTCCATGATAATCACCATATGGAGTCACGTTAGAAACATATCAATCAAGAGAAAGCACCTCAGTCTGCATTTTTAAGATAAGAAATGAATGCAAATAACTTGTGTGGTCAATAAAACAACTGATGGGAAAAGCAGAAAACAGAGGAAAGAGAGGACAAAGAGATCTGCCATTACTCAAGATTCCTGCATCTCTGCCCCAGTTTAATCATTAAGAACTCTCTTCTCAACTTTGCACACTTTCAGGGCTGTTACTATTACCAGTGTCAAACCACATCCATGCAGAAATGGAGATCTAAATGCTTGCTTTCTCAACACTGGAGTCAGGGCTGAGACCTGATGGGCAGACACACTGAAGCTTGACTTTAAATTCTTTGGATAACGGCAGCAAGAAGCTCTGCTTAGCCTTTAGAAGTACGTTGAGGACTTAAATATGGATCCATTCTTTCAACATTAAACATCTGAGCAGAATACCTAATTTAGGAGAACAGTCACTTTGCACACCCTCAACAGTAAATGCAGATAAGCAGACACCTCCAGAAAATTAGCAGATTGAGACTGAGTCATACTCTGGGGGTGTCTGTCTCTCTCCACTGACATAAAGGAATCCAAGGGTTTCAGTCCCAACTGGCACCTTGGTTACTACCTGCGCTACACCTGCAGTAAGGCAGTACAAGCGTAGGCTGTAACGCACAGCACAGAGGTGAGTTCGGCCAGCAGCAGGGAAGAGCTGAACTCTCTTCCTTTTATTTAACTGCTAGTGGTATCTGAGCTGCCTGCTCAGGCTGGCCTGGAAGCAACCGCAACCGGGGTCTTAATTAGGAGATGCATTCTCTAAGGACAACAACATAAAAAGCCATATTGTCATTATGTCCTTGTAACAGAGTTTCAAGAGGCATCAAAATATGCAGATTGCAAGACAAGGAAATCATTTTGTGAGAAATTCTTAATTATTTTTATTTGCTACCATCAGCAACTGCTCTGTATGGTTTCTTAGTATCTTAATTGCCTGTTTAATAGGATTGTGCAAAAAATATATATATGCCACATGGGAAATCTTAGCAGAGGTAAGGAAATCCAGCTTTATCTTCAGGTACCAATCACAGCCTGGAAGATGCTAGCTTTGACTGTTCCGCTGTGCTAATGCAAAAAAAAAAAAGTGGAATTTTTTTTTATTGGCAAAGAGGAGGTTTTCCACCAGAGCTGGCCAAAACCCAACCAGAACCACCCACCCACATTTGCAGTCAGAGAAGCTCACATCAGGATTTCTGGGAGGTTTGATAACAGGAAACCAGACAAACAAATACTGCAAGTTCACTTTTTTTTTCCTCCACCCTCTTCTTTTATAATACAAAAGATTAATATAGTGGGATCATTCCCAACATAATGATCATGCAGACATCACAAACAAGGGAAAATTTAGTCACTACAAGTTGCATTGGTGATATGCTTCTGATGTCAGTGGACTCCGAACATCTCAGGTGAATAGCACACCTTGCAAAATAACACCAAAAACAGGGAGATAAGCACCAAACAGCAAGGTAAGCATCCTATTCCTGCTGCACTCCCAGCTCTACAAGAACTCATTTCCATACTTTCATAGACCTTTGCTTCAAAAGAATAACAACCCCTCTAAGGAAAATAAAATTGGCTCTCCCTAACTATCTTTACTCAGTACCAAAGGCTATATTTTCTTTTGCAGAAGGCAAAAAATCAGATAATGTTGAATTTAGTGTCTCTCTCACACATTTCCCATATTCTCTCCCATTCATTGTTCAAAAGTGTCTGAGCGTATCCAGTAGCCTGCTTCTGCCAGGAACACATGTGCAATTTCATAACAATTTAAATAAAAATCATCTTATACTACAGAGCTGGCAGCTTGCTACAGAGGAAGAAAAGCCACTATTTACAGGAGCTTCTTGTTTAAATGAGCTGCCAGAAACAGCCATGGAAGTGGTACAAGTATAGATCACCTATAATTAATAATACATCACAAATAATTGGTGATGCAGAAAAAAAAGTAGCAGAAGTCCAGGGGGATCTGAAGTACTGCTAACAGAGCAATACACTTTGTGATTCAGCAAAAAGGAATTAATGACTTCAAGCCTGAAATAGAAATGTGGTCAACTTGCATTAGAAGAAGTTTGATCTTCCTTTCTGTATAATGGCAAATGCTCTACCAGTGCACAAGAACTTCTGTAATAAAACTTTGCTATGTGCTTCAGCAGAGAAACTAAAGTTTAAAACTTCCGTGAATATTACTGAAATTTTTATGCATTATTTTACAATTAGATTCCTAGCCAGCACCACATATCCATTCACAGAAGCAGTTTTATTTAACTCAAAAGAAGTTATATGAGATCACAGCTGTAAAGCCAATGGAAACCAGAGACAGTTATTTCTCCTGTATACTGGGACGTGGCCCCTTTTATTTTTACTTACTATGATCACGCAAATAAACAGAGTGGAACCTAGCTTGATATGAGTAAATTATTTCCCTCATGTTTCTGTGTACAATAGACCACCTGAAGCATTAGAATGACAACCTTGATTTTCTCATTCACAGTTTTTGAAAATTCATAACTCTCTTACTATATTAAACAAGATTTTCCATTTGACATTTCCAGAAGATGCATAATAGAAATTGTTTACTAAATGATGCTGCAAATCATTATGTCTTTCATTAAACTGTACTAAGGGGAAGAGGGAACCTTTCTCTATTATTGATTCTCATGGTCAGTCTAGCATGAAATTTCTGATGTAGTTTGTATGAGGATTAAAAAGTTGAGCATGAAAATGTATTATTGATCGTGCACTGCAAAGTACAGTATACTGCTCATCCAACTCATATATTATTGATTACAACACTCAACAGTTCTAACCTTTAGCTCAGCCTCTCCAAGGTAACTTCTACACGTGGATGCCAAGGTACTGTGCTCAGAGACTGCACTTTCCATGGAGTTTCAAAAATTAATGGAACAGCTATCAGAGTTGTTTAAAAATGCTTTGTTGGTAATCAAATCAGGGAATAGCTAGAGCAGCTCATGTGAATGTTATGTGGAGGATGCATCTGGGGGAGCACCCAACCCATATCAGCCAACTTCATAACTGGTTAGGCATACAGGTGTCAAACATGGATCTGCAATTACCAGTCAGAGACCTAAGAACAAAAGCAAAATTTGCCTGAGATTTTGCCTCCATTATGCCTGGAACAAGACTAGAATGAAAAGTGGATTTATCACTTGGGAAGCGTTACTAACAATCAGCTCCCTGATGGCCTGAGCATGTTGTTCTCCAGCGTTTTGTTAGAGCTGAAATTAGAAGTAAGACTTGCACAAATGAGGCGAGATCTGTGGTTTTCCCCAAGGGCTGGGTTCTAACACCTTGGATATTTTTCTTCTGAGCTATGATCAGCTTTTGCACACTGCATTTATCATCTCATTTAAAGAAATATTTAACGTATACATCTATACTATAATTAGTAGCAGGAGATAAACACTAGAGGTGGAGCTCTGAGAATCCTATCCTGAACTGCTCAGAACCTTTTAAGAAAGCAGATAAGAACGTAAGTTTTCTGTCCTATCTTCTGTAAAGAGAAAAACCATCTTCTACTTACAAAAATATTCAATGTAAATACACAATAACAAAAAGTTCTTCCCACAATGCTTTACACCTCACAAAAATCTTAGTGGGATACATGGCTCCACTGTCATAGAAAAAAAATCTAGCTGCATGGGCATAAAGACAGAAGTGACAAAAGAGTGTCACCAGGGCAATGGCCACTGAATGGGTTTCAGAGAATGATTAATTGGATGAAAAATAGAACACTGCAGAACTGATGAAGTCTCTTCGTTGAGTGTATCAATTCCCAAATGTCTGCAAATAACACAGGCTACCAGCTCGCTCACATTAAAACTACAGAGTATTTGTCATCACGTATTTCAGGAGTGATGACAGCACTTCAAAATAAACTGAAAACTGTTCTTTTTAATTAATGGGCCTATCATGAAAATCAAAAAACTAGAAATCCTTAAAATGCGTATTTAAAAATGACTTTTGTCTAGATTTGACATCATGAATTATATGTTGGTAGATTGATGCCCAGAAGAAAAGAAACAAAAACCATTTCTCAAGTATCAGGGCAGCACCACAAATCTTCTCACTACAGACTCATCGATGGAGCTTGACTTGCATGGCTTCTTCTGCCATTCAGGAAACGTTATTCGATTCAGGGCTAACTGGCAAATTATGCTGCAGATATGGGATAGATTAAAATTAGAAAACTCACTGAAGTTATTCTTCTGTATTGCTTGTCTACAGAACTATCACAATCATTCTCACATCAGTTAGTAGTTTCTACTACTAACAGTAGTAGTAGAGTACATGAGAGGGTGAGCGCTCAGGTACAAATGCTGGAACAGAGTGCCCAGAAATGTTGAAGATTATTCATATTTGGAGATACTCAAAACTCAAGTGGCCCCTACTCCAAGCAAATTCCTTTGTCTGGCCCCAGACAACCTCCCAAGATCCATTCAAGTCCTCCTCAAATATTTCCAGCCTCTTCTTTTACGCTGTTGTAGAAGACAGTAATCCCAGAGGGCACAGAGCAGCTGTGGTGCTGCAGCAAGCAGAACAGACAGGCTCTGAATCATAGAATCATGGAACACCCTGAGTTGGAATGGGCCCACAAAGATAATCAAGTGGCTCCACAATGGAGCACCCAAAAAAAATCAAGCCATAACTCAGACAGTGTTGCCCAAACACTCCTTGAATTCCAGCAGGCTTGGTACAGTGGTTACTTCCTTGGAGGGCCTGTTCCAGAGCCTGACCACCCTCTCGGTGAAGCATCTTTTCATAACCCACACCTGACCCTCCTCGATGCAGCTCCAAGCTGTTCCCTCTGGTCCTGTCACCAGAGAATAGCAAACTGCACCTGCTCCTCCACTCACAAGGGAGCTGTGGACACCATGAGACCTCCCCTCAGTCTCCTCTTCCATACACCCAACACACTAGATGACCTCAGCTGCTCCTCAAGTCTTATTCTTTAGACCCTCCACTGCTTTTGTAGCCCTCCTTTGGATGCTCTCTTATAGTATTATGTCCTTCTCATACTGCAGCACTCAAACCTGCACACAGTGCTCGAGGTTCACTCAACAGTATGAGCAAAACAATACTCTGAAAAATCATGAGCATTAAATATGATCTACTCTTGCACTTACTGGCAAATTCATTATTTGACTCCTCCAGCCTAATTAAGCAGCAGCTGCTGACCGATTGGCATGCACTGTCACTCTGTCCATGGTTACTGCTGACATGACATGAGCTGTATAAAGGGCTTTTTCAGGAAAGGATTGTGCAAGCTGAATAAAGGCAGTTGGCCTTTACTGTTAGAAAAATGCTGAGCATCATGTCTATTAGATTTGCAATGCACAGGAATTACTCCAGGTAAGAGCCAAAGCTTTATTGGTGCCACTGAAAATAATCATTGTCCTATCAAAAAAGGAAGGTAAGGCCAAGCAATAGGGTAATTAAGATTTATTTATATTAATCAAGATTCAGAGGGCAAACCACAGGTTTTACTAAAGTGCTGCTTATTAAAAGAATTTTCTAATCAAATAGTTCACTGTATTTACCCAATGTTGCAAAGGTGGCTGCTAGGTCATTCCAGCCTGGAAAAGAGGTGTTTTTAAATATGCTAACCAGTCTAGGCTGCCAAAAAAAGCTTGGTGCTTAATCTAACATCCTTGAAAACAAAGAACTACAATCCTGAACTCATCCACGGGGATAGCAAAGCCATCAGTTCCACTGGGCCAAGATTTTCACCTGGTTTTAAACTTTGGGGTAAGCAATACTTTACTTGGATGCAGAGTACTCAAAGAAGCGTCAAGAAAGAGAAAAGCTCCACAGTGTGGAGGCAGACCCAGCCTCCAATCAAGGAAAAAGAGAACCATGTTATAGTAGTCTTTTAGGCAAATTAAAGGGCGCAGACCTAGGGCTAATTTGTCAGCATCCTTAGAGTGTAAGAACCCAAATGGGAGCTTTGAATTTGAAAGAGGTCTTCATTTAGCTTATAGGCGAAAGGGAAAAGTCTTAATGACTTTAAATGGCGATTTTGATTGGCAACACCACTGAACAATCGACCAAAAGAAAATTCTCATGGTTATATTAATTTCTTCAGTGGAATTGATGGATTTTTTTCCATGTATGCCCAAATTAAACTTCACCCCAGAAGGGCAGACACGTACGCTTGGCATCTGCTTGGCGACATGTCCGCTTAAATATATGAGGTGATTCTGTGGGTGAGGGAATAGGAAAGAAGCCATTGCTGTCTATTCACTTCTGACAAAAGCGATGTGGAAAACAAAGGAAGAGACACCCTGTTCAGAAGTGGCCTAATAAGACTCCTTCTGCAGAAATAACTTGCAAAATACTGGAGACTGACTTCTGACTGCATATTCTGCAGCAGTCTGCTCAGAAACCCATGATAGTGTGGGCATCCAGAGCAAAAGGGAGGAAAGAAGGAAACAGTCAATATTTTAACATGGTAAATTAACTTGGAGCACTGGCTTAAAACAGACACAAATCTCAACCAACTCCAACTGCTTAAAAATTAGCATGTATATAGCTAAAACAAACTAATCACTGTCAGGGATTAATTGGGATGAATTGCCTTCAGCAAATACTTGTCTAACTCCTCTGAATAGAGAAGCACTCTATAATTGGTTTAAAATACAGGGATTTATTATCTTCAGAGTTATACTGGCAACAACTGGTTGGGGAAAGAAACCATCAGCCGCTGTCAGCATTGCCATCAGGAAAAGCATCAGCAGAACTGTGGACTGTTGAAAGCATTCTCAGTAGGAAAGTTTCTGATATTGTAGCAGCACAAGGCCACTGGTGGCAAGATTTCCTCAGAAGTATTAGCCAGTTTTATCTAGAGTGTAAATGAGTTATTGACTGACTGGTCAAGGTCATGCAGGATGGCTGTATGCAGCTGGAAGAGCTGCCTGACCACCACTCCACTGCCCCTGTTCTCCTTTTTAAAGAGCAGTTTAAGAAACAAAAACCACAAGATATGCAAATCTTAAAACTATCATCAAATTGGCAGTGGCATTTAAAATAAAAAAACCCACAGAATTTCTTGTCTTTTCCTGACTGCTCAGTCTTTTAATTATTCATTCCCAACATCAGAGAATACAGAGAGCTAAACATTCAGAAACTGAAAAGGTCGACGGGGAGAGCAGCCTGCCGGAAAATTGAAGAGGTTTCTTTCTCTCCTTCAGCTGAGATGCAGACACTGGGACCCCAGCCCCCAGGAAGGACATCTCGACTAGAGAGAACAGGAGTATGGACTGATCTCTGCCAGAACAGGCACTGCCAATGGTGAAAAACAGCTGAAGAGCAGGTAGAAGAGAATGAGTTGGCGCATGCCTTGAAGAGATATCCCAGGAATGGGATACCTGTGGCACCAGTGACCTCAGAAAACATTAGGGAAGCAAAGGTGAGGTATTCAAGTATAGTGGGCTTTAACTTTACTGTCCTTCCAAAAGTCAACGAAACAAAGCAGGAGAAAAATTAAGACAGCATTCCTAACAGCTCAACTGATAACTTTTCTTTTTGCCTTTTTTCTTCTCCTTTTTCTAAAAGGAACATTTCTTAACTTGGAAAAAAAATAGGAGCCCTTTGTTCCATGCTTAACACACTGCTACCCACTTTGCTGATGCATACCACCTCCTGCATGCTCTAGAGAGCCTGTTTCACAATGCAAACAAGCATTGCCTGTACTGACAATCCCAGCACTCACAAAAGCACAAGCGACGCATTAAAAATTGTCAGATTTTTAATACCATACATTAACGAATTTCAATTTTCCATTTGGATATGGATTTATTTCAGCTGTTAAGCTGCTGAGAAGGCATGCCTTCATCTTGATTGCCTTAAACAGGAGATGAAAGACTGGCCTGCCTTTTGATATTACGGCTGCCCAGACTGGGGAACCATAACACTCAAGAAAAGTCACACCAGAAAGCTGTGGTGGTTGCTCAGTCACTCCTAGCAGCTAAGAAGCTCAGCTGTTTCTAGGCCTAACTTAAAACCTTTCTGAGGCTGCAATGCACCTTTTGCCAAAGGACTTTCCCACCTACCTTGACATTAAGTTAATGAAAGTTACATGTAGTCTATCAATTACTTATTATACATTCCCTATTAATATTTCAAGGTTTGTGTGCATAAATAAACCATATTAATGCGAAATTTACAACTACTCCCCCACCCTGCCATCAACTTCTTCCTTTGACTCCAGTCCTACTTAGAGACTCTCGTGTATGGATCTTTGCTGAAAAAACTAACGTGATGTTTCAGCACACAGAACATCCTTCTCTTTACATCTGTTTTTATCAAATACACACACTGAGAAATCAGCCCTAGAGGCTTGGCTTGACAGACCTGCCTGTACAGAGCCTGAGATTTGGTGGGGAAAAATCCATTTCTTCCCCATTAAATGATGTCATGGTTGAAAGTGAAGATGCATAAAATTTGGATATATAGTTACTGGGATCAAGACTACTAAATTTAAGTTTAGAGTGAAGGGCATGTTTTAAATCTTTTTTTTTTCTTCCCACCCCCTATAGAACAATGGAAAACAAAAAGGGTTTTCTGTAAATCCTACCGCTGTGTCAGCACATCACCATTTCTTGGTCACCAGAACCCAAAACAAAGCCCAAGAGTCAATCTAATAATACTAGACATCACGATGGGATGCAGACACAAAACAGGGGCTGTAGGACACTGGCATCTCTATGGTAATTGTACATTTTTATCAGATACCCAGCATCTTTCATATCTACACAGCTCACCCTTATTTGATTCACAAAGACACAATTAAAGCATAATTTACCAGCAAAGAAAAGAGCCAAGTGAGTCACACAAATGAAGGCATTTATGTTACTACTTTCTCTCTGCACTAACCGTATATCTGCTTGTTTCTTTTTTTAGCTGTAAGTCTTTTTCTTCTCCTCCATGCTCACTTTTTTTCCTCCTAAACCACTTTTTTCTTCTTTTTTCTTTAATTTATTTTTACATTCTGTACCTGTAATTATCTGCAGTCATTGCCTTCACACAGAACAGTATCTAGTGTTCTCACTCAGCTCTAACTCAAGCTGGTAGGATTTGTTTGGCCTCAGTGTTTATTTCATAATTCTCACAAACATCACCTTTCACACCAGGACTTGTGCTTTGTCCCCAATAAACATACTAGGAATTACTTTTACCTCTCTTCTCTAGGCTTTACACACATTACACCCTGATCTGTTCCCACAGTCTTTTGAAGTGCAGCAATAACAGTAACCACTGGCTCAGAAAGAGATTTCAGACCTCTTTCTACCTTCATTTTGATAAGCCCTAGCCACCCCATTCCCTTTTTCAGCCCTTAGGAAGATCTTCTCTTGGGTTATCAGTTGCTGTTTCTTCCTGTTTTCTTCCTCCCAGCAACTTAATACCTGTAGTTCTTTCTGCTTCCCTTTAGCTTCTTCAGTTATCTTACCTGTGCAGTTTGAAATGAATTTCTTTCCCTTCTCATTTCCATCTATTTACATCCTTCACCTTATCTGAGAAGACCCTTCTTCCAGCAAATCTCTGCTATCAGCGAGCATCAGGAATAAGGCTGCTCCCAAAGGTAACCCCGTACTGCCAGGCACAATCCCACAGTACCTGAGTGGAGAAAACACAGCAAGACCACCAGCAGCCTGACACTCAACAGATGCAGCAAGGGAATGATCCAGACCTCCGACTGATCCAGGAAACGCAAACATCAACTGAGTAGACAGGATTGGAGGAAGGTACAGAATAGTAGAGCCCTGGCAAAGCCCTGAGCTCAACTGAGGCACCTGTGCTGTGGGCACGGATGCACAGGTGAGGCTGCTCACAACAGCTGAAGCCCATTAGTGCCCTCAGGGCCCTGACAGCCTCCTCCCATTTACCAAACAACCAAAGTTTCTTTGAAGTTGCTTCCAACAGTATTGTATACAATAAAGTACTATACCATTGCCCAGTAACAGTACAGATGGCAACAACACTTCAAGTTACACACCTGAGGTATAAATAATTTCTAAATTACTACCACTGACCACCAGCTGCAACATTCTCTACTGAAAACTTAATCAATAAAAGGGGGATGCACAAAGTTTGATTAAATTGAATCAGTAGAGGCAAACATCAAGAGTTTTATTAAACTCTGTGGGAAAAAAAGTGACATTTTTGAAAATATTATCTTTTCAGGAGGTTTGCCAAACAATTATTCATTTGACAACACATTTCAAAAGGTGCATTACAGAAATGACAGTACTTCATTATACCTCTCTTTGAATAGAATATAAGTAGTCCCCACAGGTGAACTATCTAAGTACATAAATTGCAAAGTACGTGGACTAACTTTGTGAGAGAAGGGCCTCTCCATGCTTGTTTTTTCTGTTTGTTTTTATTTTTTCTTGCATATGCTTTCATTTGAACATCTGATCCAGGAGAGATAGAGAAGCCGTTCTCTAGCTAGCTAGAACATGGTAGGTAAACTGTTTCTTACATCTCAAAGGGCTTGTTGCTGCCATATGTAGTCTCTATAGCTCTGGACAATTAGCATTGAAGTAACATTATCTAGTCTATCATTCTTTCTGAAAAAATTGTTAAATTATACCTATTTTTAGAACATAAAATTTAATATTAAAACTAACTTTTCAGAAATAATAATAGAGTCTGCTTCAAGAGGAAAACCATGCTTAACTACATCCTAAGCCTTCTTGCTGCTATTCATCTTTTTCGCTGCTGCCAGACTCGTACGCTAGCACCTAGAACAGAGCTGTCCCCATTTCTTCCCACTTGTTCCCTGGAGATACAATTAATTGTTCTTATTTCCTTCTCTGTAAATGAATTCAGTCCAGTCCTGCTCAATAACTCCATGTTCCTTATCTCTTAGTCTGTTCCCACTAACTGCAACCTTCTCTCCCATGATTTTCCCCAAAGTGAAGCTTGCACAAAGCTCCCCTTCCTCCCACTTACACCCCTGTGTTCCCACTCATTTTGCTTTCTTTCATTTGTGTGCTCTTCTCTACTACACTCCGGGAGAATGTAGGGGGAAATGTATTGCAGTATGTAAATAGAATGATTGTTACTCATGTTTTTCCCCATTAAACAGACTAAAAATTAAGACTAAAATCTTGTGGAGATGAAGCATACAGCTTTATCAGTAGAAATTATTTTTATCCCAAGAGGTTTGGTCCATCTATGCAGAAAAATGCAACATGTTTTCCATATTCAGGATAAGCCAGTGCTTAATAACACAACACAGGACTGAGTCTGAGATGAAGTTTTAATGGTTCTCTGCAGATTTTAGCAGCTCCCAGCCAGAATAATTGCATAAATGGAGTTATGAAAGCGAAATGTAGAGTTTATGACTTTGGAGGAGAAAGATTTTTTTTATTATTATTTTTTTATTTTTTAACTTGTAAACAGTCATCCTAAAGCCCTCAGCTTTCATTTCCTCCATTTTCTTTCCAGGTAATTTATATCCAGGTAGATCTATATTTTGCCTCTAAAATATTTTGTTGATTTTGTCTGAGGTCAGTGTGATGCAAAACTATAGCTCTTAAATATAAGCATTAAAAAATCAGTGTAGAAATGTGTTGGATGTAACTACACCAAGACAATTACTGTCAAATTATCGTTCCCTTCTTCAAGTACTTCAAGAACAGATCTACAAGAGACATAGGGTTTCAGTAGGATGCTTGTCTTATGGTGCTGAGTGTGCACTCATTCGCATGATTGACAGTTGGTTGCATAACTTTGAATTCTGTCTTTTCCCCTCGCTGTCACAGCTGCATCCAGCCTGAGACTGCAGCTTCTCCAAGGCACTGCATTAAGCAAGAGGGCATAAACAGAACTCAGCAGAAAAGTTCCTTCTAAACTATATCTCTGCTAAATTCCTATTTTGCTAAATCAAAAGGAAAGAAAGTGCCATCAACACATCAAAATGTTTCTTACAGTGTTGGCCCACTCAAGACTTAGATTATTTGACCATGAACATCAGCCTCAAGTGGGACACTAGAAATTTTAAAAACAGAAATGGGAAGAATCCATCTAAACAAAATTGGTCTGTCAGTTAAATACAGAATAGAGTTGACTAAGTGTCAATAATGTCTTTATGGCCTTCTGCTTAAGCTGACTGGTAAAAAACTGCCAAAGATACATGGATATCCAAATGTAAATTTTCAGACTTCATTAAATATGAATAAGACAGGAAATATCTGAAAAAAAAATCTTAAGCATTATCAGAATTAATTTACTGGGATTTTTCACTGGCGGAGCAGTAAAGAATTGGAATCAACTACCACGCAAAGCATGTCAGGAAGCGGTGTCGGTCCTGTGCAGCTCATAACCAGGACACCAGCTACAGACATTCCCATCAATAGCAGTGCTGCTGCAATCATCTCTCCCACCTCTAGCCCCTGCTTCCTGTCCCAGCCCACACAAGTACGATTTGATGCACCAGATCAGGCCTATTTTTATTTTGGATCTGCCCTCCAGCTCCATTCACCATGTGGCCACACAAATGGCTGTCCTGGCAGAGTGCAGCAGGCAGTTTGGGGGGACAGGGATGGGCCCGCGCTGGTGCCAGCACCACCACCACCGGGGCTGGCTGCCAGCACTCACTGGAGGCACAGAGCAAGGCTGTTCCCCTCTCATAGATCCATGAAAGATCCTGAGTTGGAAGGGGACCATGAGGATCATTAAGTCCAACTTGTGGCTCCAGGAGGGCAAGCTAGTTAAACCATACATCTAAGGGCATTGTCCAAATGCTCTGTGAGCTCTGGAAGCCTGGGGCCACCGCCCACCACCCTCTGGCAAAGAACCTTTTCCTAATACCCAGCCTTACCCAGCCTTAAGCCATTTCCTCACATCCTGTTGATCCCCAGGGAGGAGACCAGCCCCTCCCTCTCCACTCACTCTCATGAGGAAGCTGCAGACCCCTGCTGCACACTCGGAGGTGGGGCCACTGCCCACCACCCACACCAAGGCCATGCCCACCCTGCCTGGGGAGATGCTGTGTCCGTCTGCACCTCATCCCACGGGGAGGAGATGGATGGACATGGGCAGCGGGCTGGTACTCACCACTCATCCAGAAGAGAACCAGAAGGAATTTTAGACTTCAGTTAGGCATTCATCATTGTACTGAAATACAGAAAAATGGCTTTTACAGCATTGCTAATTGTACTGTGTAATTAAGTAGCATGAAGTGAATCGGTAATAACATGGATGGTTTATTCCATTGTTTTTGTTGTTCTTACTGACTCAGTCTTTTCAGTATTAAAAATAATATCACTGTATACTCTTGTCCTTATTAGTTTTTTGAGAGTTTTTTTGGTCTGTTTGCTTGTTCGTTTTTACAAATTACTAAATGCATCAGAACTACCAAAATCTAAAACAAAAATCCCCACAGTTGAGGCAATGCGGTACTCCAAAAATTCTCATTTTACAATTATGTGAACTAATAACATGAGAGGCAAGCATAGCAAAGTCCATCAGCCCTCTGAGCATATGGCACCTGTTTATAGCCAAAAAAATGAGGAGATGGCAGTTGAATAGAGGAAACGAACATAACAAGCATTAACCCTCAGGAGATTTAAAAGGAAAGCTTGTCGAGCAGTCTGCAAATAGCAACACCTAATGCAACACCAATGCTCTCCTTTTTAACACAATATATTTAAAATAGATACTTTGAATTCTTAGTTGCTTTTATTCTGTCATTAATTAAACGCATGGTTTGAATATAAATGCTTGCAAGCATTTGATCACAGCGCTCTGCATTAAGTGGCCCCTATTTACAATTACCAGCAGGCCAAGGGTGTTTCACTGGCTCAGCAAGATTTTATTTTTGTAGAGAAATGCCAGCATAAGCTGGAAACATTACAACTAAGAACCAAAGGGCCTGGCTCACCACTGTACTATTTCCAAAATATACCAAGATAATCATGTAAGTTAGATCCCAGCCTTAGCTGCACATTCACAACGTGTAAATTCCTGTATTCTGGCACTCCTACAGGGTAAAATTCAAAACACACAATTCTCCAGATGGAGGGGTCCTAAGGCAATGGCTCCACAGCTGAATATCAGACATAATAATAAAACAGACCAACATTATTCCCATGTTATCACCTTTCCAGAAGCCCATCATGCATTATTAACATGGAAGTAGAAAGCAGCTGTTGGTGAAAAACAATTTTTACTTTCTGTTTCCCTGGGGGAGACTCCCGGTGTAGAGAGCAACCTCAGGTACCCATGGCAGATGGCTTCAAGACATCTGAACAACTGATCCTGCCGCTCCCGTGAGAGCTGAGCTAACGCACAATGTACCGTGGTCTCTTCCCTGACGTTAGAAGAGGCATGGTAATTTTAGCATGCGTGTCTTCTCATGTGCAGGGAGCAGGGACATTTGACAAGCACAAGTGATTAATAGGTCTCAGAAACATCTCTATCTCACAGGAGAAGACAGACTCAATGCAACTGAAGTACCACATGGTATCTGCATCGTCTCACAACACTGTTCCTAAGCCTATTTTAACAAATGTTATAAAGCCAGCACGTAACTTGAAGGCAATATTGTGCATATTCCACTGCTTCTTCTCTAGAACTGAAACAAATACTGGAAATAAATAGAAAAAATTACAAAAACTTTGTTGGAAAGACAGCAGGAGCTGTATGAATATTTCATTGCTATTTAAACTCCTCCATAAGGAAGTAAAATTGAGGAGGAAAACTGCCTCAGCTACTGAATAACATAAGTTTGACCTGTGTGCATTCTTCATTTGAATACTGAAATTTAACATTTCATTGACAGTAACTTTTATAGAAAGAAAATGCAGCTGTAGACTAAATTTCACATTTCCACACGCACCATTTTTCTCTGTGCTATTGCAACTAATAAAGGAATGAAAACAAATTGTCCTATTTTCAGACAATAATCACCACTGAGTTTTAAACTTGAACCTCAGGTGAGACAGTTCAGAATGACCCTTATCAAATCAGACAACAGAGTTTGAATTTTGACTATTTCCACACACATACAAAAGTAAATTAAAAAAAAAAAAAACAACTGGAGCAATATTTTGTGAATAAATTTAATTAAAATTTTAATTTAAAAAATTTAAAAAAAATCATTGAAAGAGTGGCACGCTTGTGTCTATCCAGCCTGCAGAAAAAAGCACCAAAATCCATCAGATAAAAAAATTAATGCATATCTCAAATCTAAAAGTTTAAGAAGGTTTTTTCAGAATTCCCTTGAATAGAAGCTGTTAAATGCAAACAACTTCCCATGGAGTTCCCAGACAGATTCATCATTTAAACATACAGTTCCTTCACTAAATCTTCCTGTTGCTAGCAAAGTATGCACATCTTTCAAAATCCACATGGAGAAGTGATATACATTTGTATGTCTTTGAACCTTAGACGCTCTCCAAATGAGAAGATGTGTATTTAATTTATGTTCTTGCTTTCCAGTTAATTTCTTAAGGACCCAAAATAGCAGTGGCTTTGATTGACTTCTGCCTGCCAACTCTGTGAATCACTCTCATTCCCAGTGATAAAAATAGAAAAAACAAGAGATCAAAAAATATCTCAGGAATTTCCACCTAGTCACCAACACGCTGCCACACATAAGTGTGTAGGAAGAGTCCTTTTCAGAGGTGGCAGCTTAGCACTACTGACGCAGTACGTTCACTGTAATAATGAGTTTCTTTGCTCTAATGTCTGCTCAAAAAAATAACGTAGTTCAAAAAACGAATAAAATAAAATAAATAATGTGAACACGGCATACACAGCTCAGCAAGATGCTATCCATTCATTTTGGTTTCTCAGCTGTGTTATTGCCATGATCTCTGTCTCTTTCTTTTTTCTCTCTCCTTTTGAAGTAGGAGATCTCTTTTATCTTTAGCCTACTTAAAGCAAATAACAGCATGGAAATAATATTTTTCTTTGGGGGACTTTTTCTGAGTTTTTACCTTGGAGGCATCAAATAGTCCATACAAAACCTTCTTAGATTCCCGCCCTCAGGCCCTTCATACACAAAATCAGCAGCCCAGAGCTTTGCCTGCAATGGAACACAACTGAGGGCAGAAATCATAGGGCAAATTTTAAATGCTTTTAAAATTTCTCCTTTGTACCTCTGCTCTGTTCCCCAGATATAAAGGCCAGAGTCAAAAGCATCTTCTTACTCTTTCTCAAAAGTTTATACATGATACAAGAAGGATCTGGCAGAAAAGCAAATATTTTGATCCTCCTTATGAACTGGCAGCTGCCATTTACCACTGCTCATCTCCAAATGTTTTCAGAGATCAATCTGCAGGTTCTACTGGGCATTATACTGATCACATCTGCTTGTCCACCTCAGTGTGTTCCAGTCAGTTCCTGCGCTGCACATAGGATATGCCTGAATATAGCCTCAGCCTCAAATTTCCTCATCAGCTGAGCACAGAACCCAAAGAGGCCCAAGGCCGGACTCCAAACCAAAGGCCTCAGGATGAATCACAGACCTTGGGCAGCCCCTGGGATTCCAGTCAGAGTTTACTTTTCAGACTGAAAAAAGGCACAAGTCAAGGGAACGCTGGCTGATCAAAGCCAGAATCCTGATCATCTTCTGCTCTTAAGTCTTTTAAATAATAATATCTCTAAGTTAATTCTGTCCTGGATCCAAAGTCAATCGATAGTAAATGTGTTTTATATTTTCCAGTGGCTCTGACAGATTTGCATTTGGCTGGATGTACGCAAATTTGCTGAGGGTATATGATATTTTGCAGACCACTTAAAAATAGAAACAGTTCCAAGTAGATAGGGCTTAGTTCCGAATTATATGGACAAGAGGACAGCTGCTGCTACAGGAGTACGGGTGAGCTGTTTCAATAATGCACCTCCCTTGGTGGATTTGTACCACCCATAAACCTTGCAGCAAAGCAGGCAATGATAAAATAATGAACCATTAAGCAGAGAATTCTTTCAGTAGTGTTGAAGATGGACTGTTTCTGCTACTTACAATGACTGAAATAATTTCTGGTAACAACCCCAGGTTCCTCATTTCTAATTTTTTCACATCTGTAGTCATTTCCTCCCTCTGTCTTTAACTAAGCGTTATCTCTCAGAGCCTCCCAACAACCAAAACTCATTGGGGAGCAGTGGTAGTTTTTATTCACAGCAGTGCTATGCTTTTGCCTACCATGGCTCCACTATTTCGAAAGAAACATCAGGCTGTGAAGTTCACCGGACCATGAAAGAGAAGATAAGGAAGTTCCATTTACCTCCATACAGCCCTAATTTAGAGTTATATTGAAATATTTAACTATATTTAAAAGTCTACATTTTTGTCAGCCTTAACTTCACTCTTATGTGGCAATATGCATTGTAAACTATAAAATCCAAATGGAACAATATATTTTTCCTGGTTAATTTCCCAGAAATAGAAATGTTTACTTCTATATTTATTTTCAAGTTTAATGACTGCTGTAGCTTTACTAGCTGAAGTTTCAGTTTGAAAACAAATAGAGGAGAATGCATTATTCTCATGTGTGCTATTTCAGTGCAAAACTCAAACACAGGTTTCATAGGGTCTGTGGTACAGAAGCGCAGACAGTTCGTGCTCTCAGTTTCCTGCCAGTTTAGAGAGCATGGGAACACACAAAGCATAGAAAATCCTGCTTGTCCAGGGCTGCACAGAAAGCCAGCAGTAGACACAGGAGGAGGACCTTTCCACTTCTTTATTCCTTATGCTAGACAAGATTCCAGGACTTTTCATTTTTCTTTTTTTCTTTTTTTTTAAAAAAAATTCTGTCATACAGGCAAGAAAAGGTCAGTTGGCAGGGTTTGTGCATGATGTGTGAAAACAGGCAGATTAAACTTTGCTGTCCATAACCATCCTACTGTGGCCTTCAGCAGGATTCTGTGCTACCTCCTGCAGAAAACTCCGGTTCAGCAGATCTTGGAGGAGATTCCTGATCCCCACGTACTTAACTACCTTGTCACTTCCCAAAACTGTCAATGGCAGGCAACAAATATCAAAAATCAAAAAAACAAATATCAAATATCAAAAAGTGTGTTAGATCCAATAAAATGACTTACTCAGAAACCTTATTTTATCTTATAACCTATTTAACCTTATCTATAAAAAAAGCAAAAAATGAGAAATGACAGCAATCAGCATCACTGTCGAGCTTATTTGTGGTTCTAGTCCCCAGAAAAGCCCAGTCCAGACCCCACTGCAGAAAATACCAACAGATAAGTGTTCAGCAAATGCTACAACCATTGCAGTGAGGCACTGGCCACAATTCCTCAGGCTGCTGTCAACCAATGTACTCCCAACGGAATACCACTGTCTACTGAAGCATTTAATCTTTTATGGTCATGTTCCTACTAGTTGGAGACATTTAACTGACTGTTTAAATCTACCTAGCAACTCTCAGAAATAAGTATTACTCAGAATGAATAGGGACTGCAAAGGGGACTATGCTTTTGAGGTGTAGGATACAACTCCATATCCCTAAAGCCACCGTGAATTTAAACATATTTTAAATATATTCTCCATCAAGTAACAGCTGACTCCATGAGAGCCACAGGATCCACACTCATTCAGTTGCTGCAGACAATTCTCTCTAGAGATGGGCCACTCAGATGAGAAAAGTAATCAAGGAGCAAGCATAGCACAGAGAAACAAAAAATGTCCCTGCAAGTCTGCTGTAGCCAGAGCAATGTCTTGATTCTTTGAGAACTACTGTGGTGCCCACTTTTTGGTGGAACACATGAAGAACTTTAGTACAAGTCTGAAAACAACCATGTGGCTTGAGCATACTTTTGACACCCTACCATTAGAGAATCTAATGGTGGTCTGAAAAAATGAGTTAGCTCTCCACAAGAAAATCTGCTTAAATATTGATTTAAGTCTTATTTAAAATCTCTTATAATTCTTGCTACAAATAAAACTGAACACTAAAATCCACAATTCAAACAGTGACTCAGTGATAAGAAGTAACGAAGTAAAAATAATGGTCAACTCATCAACAGAAAACAGATAAGGTTTAGGGTGGTGAGGCCCTGGCACTGCTGCCCAGAGCTGTGGGTGCCCCATCCCTGGAGGTGCCCAAGGCCAGGCTGCATGGGGCCCTGGGCAGCCTGAGCTGGTGGGACAGCCAGCCCAGGGAAAGGGGCTTGGAACTAGGCAAACTTTAAGCTCCCTATCCAACCCAAAGCTACTCTATGATTCTATGACTCTATAATTCAGAAATGAAAATGGATATAACAAGGTAAAGAGCGTGGATGATTTTCAGCTATGTGAAGCTCTGCCAAGGAAAGAGCAATGTTTACCATTTAATATTTGTCTTACACTGGTGTCCTAGGTAGATTCACAGGAGTCTTAAGTCTCTTTGATTTAGAAAATTTAGTCATAGTGAGATGTGAGATTCCTGTCATAATGAAACCTTTTCCCTGGCCTTAATATCACAAATTGATAATACAACATTGGTTAGAACTCTCAGCTTCTCTTCACATACAACTGTGCCTTAACTTATGTAATACTGAATTTAATGAATTTGACAGTTATATCATTTGCTAATATTTTTACACTACAGCTACCACTGTATTCTGCCTTTGCTCATTACATTTAACATCTTTTATAAAACATTCACTACACACAAACAACGTCATTTCTCAGCACACACAGAATCTTACCTTACAGAGGAAGGCACATACAAATGTCAAGAACAAGCTCCTTCTTCATGTTAACTGTTTCAAGGGCATTTGTGTTCTTATACATTTTTTAAGGTGTTATATAAATCAATTACAGGCTTAGATGCAAAATGACATAAAAAGTTCTTGTCTCTAAATACCTACGTACACACATACACATGCATGACATATCATCATCTTTGCAATGACATCACAGGCATTTTCTGCTCATCCACTTGCTCATTACAACAAAGATATTAGGATATCATAATTCAGATAATATTACAGCAAAATGTAATTTATCACTCTATGAATAGGAGGCAGAATATGTAATGTTCTTGAATATGTTTTTCTTTGCAGCACAACGCATCAATGTGGAATAAAAGCCCATCTTCCAAACATCTCTCAGACACTATGGAAACTAAGAACATGTATCACGCAAATTTCTTCATGAAACCACTAAACAAATTGCATAAAATGTTTATCTGGGAGACATTCAGGCATCTGGTTTGTTAATAAAGAGAAACCTGGTCAAATATAGCTCTCAGAGATATAAAATCAACCTCAGTGGTTGAATTTCAGTGAAATCAGAATTCTCCCTATTTTCCTGAGAAAAATTTAAGAAAATAACACTGGAGAAAACAAAACTTCTTTCACTAGTCTTATTCATGTAAAGAACAAGCATAGGACTTATGAGACTGATGTTTAAAATTCATTGCAATTCAAAACTAAACTTTCATTTCTACCCACTTGAAACCATTCTTTCTCAGTGTAATCAACAAAATATAAATAAAGACTACCAAGTATTGCTTGAGAGTTGGATATGATTTAAATAAAATTAAAGTGCTGATCTGCTTCATTTTAGTGCATCTTGAAGGATTTGAATAAAGCTATATTGCCAATTAACATAGAGAGATGCACTTACAAAGTCTCTCTGTTCATTTCTGAAATCCTCAGTTACGAGATGGAGCAGCAATACCAGCATATATTACATGAACTAAAGTAATCACCCTATTCAAGCATGTCCCCACTCTCTCCCACATCACATACCACTGAGTGCAATGAAATGTGGGAGATGCAGCCAAAGGTGGGAGCCTGGTCTACAGAACCATACACTTGAACACTGGAAAGACCCCGTGAGAAAACAGCCACATCACTTTATGAGTGATTTCAGGGAAAAGGTATTGTGTATAAATATGTTTTTATATACATTTTTATGTATATGTCATTTTTGAGAAAAAGAGAATCCTGCTGTTTTGCTCAGATCCCATTTTCAATACTACAGAGAAAGGCGGCCGGTATTCCAGCTGAGAAGTTCCTGCCCAAGAAAATGCTGAAAGACAGATAGAGTGCACGCATGTCCTCTTTCTTTGAAGGAACATTGGGGAGTGTCGGCTAAAGGATGAAAGCTGTTCTTTTTAGTGAAATATTTTTGCATCCATCCTGCCTATTTGCCTAGGACATTTCAAAGGAGTGAATTACGTCTTTCTCACTGAACGTGATTCCATCTGACTGCCCGAACAATTACACCAAGGCTTTCAGGTAGTGGCAGTATCACTGCATACATGCAGCCCCATCCTGAGGGGCTTATAAAGAATCTCTGGTCCCTGTGGAGAACTGTGAGGTTCTTTCTCTGCAAACCTGTACCACAGCTGACCTCAGTTCAAAGGCTTGACTCCAACATTCCCCATCGCAGCTCACTAGTTATGCAAAACTTGTTTCCAAACAGAATAGATAGGGTAGGTATTCCATAGCATTTCAGCTGCCAGTACTCTTAGACTCCTTTGAAAATTCCAGTCCATTTTCTAGACATTTAAAAAATTGATTTCATACCATGGCTGCTTTAGAGACCAGTCTTTTTTTCTTTCTTTCAGGAAAAATATGACATAAGCTAAACTAGGAGAATCATCTTTGTGCAACCTATATCATTACAGTTTGCAGAGCGGGTGAGGCAGACCTTGCACCCCATAATTCTATACCCAAGTTTAACAGTCAGGAGGCAAGGAAAGTTGTACAGTCTACAATAAAAACTTCCTAAATGCTATCAGTGCAGAATGTGAAATCAGTAACGCTAAACTCATCTCTATCTACACAAATGAAATCCATGCTAAGTGATCGTGGTGCTTTTGTTTTGAAAAACACATTCAGTCTCCTCGATGTTTGTTGAGGCTTGTGGACCACAAAAATAGACAGTAATTTGAAGCATTTTATGGAAGTGGTGTTTTAGAATATTTAATACGAATGCACACAGCTGTATCCTTCTCAGGCTGCATACTGCAAATTATTAACCTTTTTTCCAGCAAATTTCCAGAACATGGAAACTGCCCTTGTGCTTTGTAGTCCTTGCCTATTTGTCCACAGTGCTGGTGTGATGTAAATCGGTAGCGCTTACTAAATCTATCCAGGATCTGAGCAACCTGGTTGAGCTGTAGGTGTCCATGTCCATTGCAGCAGTGTTAGACTAGGTGACCTTTACGGGTCCCTTCCAACTCAAACAATTCTATGATTCTACAATAAATAACATATTTTCTGTTACAACACTACCAGTATGTTTGCAGTGCAAGCTTTAAGTCAACTTTTATTAATTAAGCAAGGGACCAAATTTCCTGCCTAGTAACACTGCTCCCAAGTCTGATAAAAAAACCCACGATGACTTGAAAGATCAGAGAAAAAGCTAATAGCTAACCCTGCTGCATACAAATACAATTAAAAAGTTCCTTTGGAACAACTACTGAATAAGCTACTCGTTGCAGGAACTGCAAGACTCACTTTGCTGTTGCTGGGTTTTATGAATTGTTTTATTTTTGTCCAGGGCTAATTTTCAAATCTTAGCACGTCTGGTCATCGGGGATACACCTTAGTGAAAACAAAGTAGAATGGTTTTGGAATTGAGTGCCACGTGTTGGAGGCATACTGAGAATGGTAACACACCCAGGTGAATTTCAATAAACCTTCCTATGAGACAAGCTTTTTGCAAAACTGGCAGCGCTCGCAGCTGGGGTTCTTTCTTACGGATACTTAATCAACCAGACTGGCACAGGATGGTACCCTTGATATTCATTCAGTAAGTTACTATTTTAAGCAAGTTTACAAGTAAGCTGCATTAATTTAAGTACATTTAAGTAAATTCAAATAGTTTTTAAATAATTGGCTTCTAAGTACTAAATTCTTTTTCAATCACTTATTTCATGCATCATAAATCAATGTCATGTTCACCAAAATGTCTGATCAGGGTATTGCAGGGAATTTTTTGTACATGTATAAATCTAACCAAATGAAACATTTCCAGAGCTTTGAGTTTGCATGTTCTGATCACTATTTCCTACTTGAAATGCTGTACTGAATGTTGTAAAATTTTTTACGTACACACTAGATCCTTCATACCAAAGATTACTGCCATGTATGTAGAGCAAAAAATCTGAACCCACAGCTAGCTTTGCTACAGCAATTAATAAAAAAATTGGTTGTGTCGATGTTTTCGTTATTTGTTATTCATCTTATGGTAGCTCTTAATAGCTCTCCACCATTTTGGCAAAATGCAAAATATGTCCTTTCTGCCAGCCAGAGTTGGTTCTGTTGCTTTGTAACCTTTCTTTAATTTCACTCTCCTTGACATTTCAGTGCCCTTAACTGTAGTTGTCTCAGGAAAATATCCTCCCTGGAACATGGCCTGAAATTTCTATTTTACACCTTTTCATTAAAAAATGATGGCAGATGTAATGCAACATGGTATCCAACCATGACATATGCACCACAGCAGGAATTTGCATTCCAAAAATGTCCAGTCATATACTTTTCAGTAGAAAAATCCCAAGGCTAGAATGCATATTCTATTAAGCTACCTGATCAGCTCCTTCTTTTCCTAGGTAAAAAGCCATGTTTCCTTAGTCTGCAGAATCTCTTCATGAATGAAATTCAAAGCTAACTGACCTTCTTTGATTTGGGCACAGAAGGAAAAAGGAAATGCTTATAGCTCTATCTGGCCTGCTGTGCCCCTTCCGAAGCTCCAGTCCTACACACACACATCAGTGGCAAGGTGATAAATCCCAATCCATTGACAATAATATTGAAACTTGTTTTTCACAAGATCAAAAATGCAATGCGGAGGTTCTAAAGGATATAAAGTAATTTTGCTCGGATATTGTTCTTTTAAAGCACTTGTGCATCTCTCTTCCTCGCAATCTCACTCTCAGGAGACCATCCTACCACCCTGACACGACTTCATGTCCGTTCTACCTTAAGCTCCTCTTCTTCATGCTACTCTGTATCTCATTATTTTATCTTCTTCTGCAAGGGGATTTTTATGAGGAAGGGCTTGCGGCAGACAAAAAGCTCCATATTGCACAAAGCTACCTGATCCTACTTCTCACACAGATGTGACCACAACTTTGCTGTCAGTAGTCAGTCCTTTCAGGACTCCTGTATCTCACCTTCACTTGCTTTATGGCTTACTCTGAATTTAAGAGTTTGTCCTTTTGGTGAATGAAAATAATTAGGACATTTAAAATATCACTAATGAAATCACAGACATGTAGAAAAATAATACCACTTGATTAGATATTAGATTAACAACTCTTAATACAATTACATAAAGTTAGTCAATGAATGCTATTCTCAGTATCCCCAAAGCAATTAAAATTCAGTGCTCTGCAAGTTCCTTCTAATGAATTGGCAAGGTCTCTTTTGGAACTATGTGCACGGTATGAATACCAGAACATTATACAAGAGCCTACAGACATTATACAAGCCTCCTACTGCAGTAGGTTTGTGGGTCCTTGGAACAAATGAGCCACAAAGAGACCCACCCATTAGATGTCAAATGGAAATAAACAAGAGCAATATTCAGTGGCTTTGAAGTAACTCTGCAGAACTGGTATAATGTGAACAAGATCATTAGAGTATCCATGATACAAATGATCGGTCTGGCGGTATGGATGGAAGAGTTGCTAGAAGTGTCATTGTGACAGCTAAAATAAGCGTGGTTTTTCTGTGCATGCACTTTCTCAGAAGTCACAAGACTGCAACACATCATTTTTCAGTTCGTTATTGAAGGGAGACATAATAATTCATAAATGCGTTCATTTTATCTGTCCCTTCAGCAGCAGCTCTGTATGCACAGCAATTACTTTTCAATATTAAAGTGCTTACAGCAGAATTCATCAGTACACATCGGTCCTTTTTAAAGCAGGTCTGGAGTTAAAAAAGCACTTGAAATAACTAAAACATCATTAAAAAAAGATTTAATTAGTTCTAGAAATGTAATTTTTAACAACCTTATTCTTGCCAGGACACATTTCTTGAGTGTAGTCATTTGTTGCGACTGGATGATGTTGATTACATTCCATAATCCTGTTTGCATTCATTTGTTGTCTATTATAGGAAGTATTTGGAAATTACTTTTAAAAAGCGAAGAACATCTTATCTGTCAGTTCAGCTCACAGGAAGCTGCAAAGTTCTGAGGTGGTCTGTAACAAAGGGACACTTTTCAAATAGTCTAAAAACTACAGATCTTACAGCAGAGTATGCCTTACCTATACTCTAAAATCTGTTCCTTACTGTCTGGAGGCCAGTATGCCCAGGAAATTTGTTCCCTAACAAAATAATTTGAAAAACAGTGAAGGGCTTGAAAACCCAAGACACACCTTATTCTGTCAGCAGGATAGGAAAGCATCACAACATCTGAACCTCTGAAAGATGCTGGATATGTAACTAGCACTGTCCCTCTCCCAGTGCCACCACAGCCCCTTACTTTCTAAGAATAAATGTTATGAAAAAATATGTACATATCATTAAGAATGATGACCAAATTGAAAATCAAGTTGGAAGTTTCAAGATAGTTCATCCTCCTCCATAGTAACATACAGGGTGGTTTGGATTTTGATTGGTTGTTGGGTTTTGTTTATAATTTGAACAGCATAGTTACTGCTGTCTGAAGGCCTGCTATAGGTCTGAGTGTCTGCCTTATTAAAGACTGAAGTTTTGAAGACCACTTAAAAATTGTGTCTCAGTACCTAATATGGCTTCTAGGAAAGAGCCATTGGCTACTTCCTAGCAATAGATCTTACTAAAACATTTCAGTGATTAGTCTAACAGGAGAGAAACACAAGTGGTGATTTGTTGATGCCTGACCCCAGACAGCAAGCCACAGAAAATACTGAAGAACTTTCAGTTCTGCAAAGTAAGCTGCTAAAATAATCTGGAGATCACACATAATCATTTTGTGCTTTGTCAGGCTCATTTGAGTAATATTTTGGTAAAGACAGCATTTTCCAAAGGGACTGTTGTCCTAGTTTTAGAATTCACTGAAAAAAAAATTGCTTCTTTTTTGTCTAATGCCTACAGCCTAATTTAAATAGGGAGATACTTCAGCTCTCTCAGTTGAGAATAGAAAAAGCGGATGGAACAGTATTAGTCTACAGCAAAACTAGAAACTGATTTAGTTTTGAAACCACAGGAAAGCTGTCCATTGTGTAAACAGATACACCATTCCAACTGTCACTATACAAGAAATGATTTGCTGGCCCCTTGGAGCTTTGTCTCTAACAGCTTTGGGCTTGCAGACCCACGACTGCAGCTTCCCTTGTTCAGTTGTGCCATCCCCACCTAATCCCTTGAACGCTCAGCCCACACACTCTGTGTGATCCAGCAAGAGCACTGTGATTTTTTGAGCTTTAAAGCAACATGTTTTTCAGAACCATGTAGTCTCCCTCCGAAGTCAGAGTACAGGCAGAATTTCCCTAGGATCCAACACATCACACCAAAGAAGGCACTTTAAATAACAAAGATCTAAGATTGCTGTGCACACAGCCAGAATTCCTTCACAAGAGCAGCAGTATAAAAAGCAATATATTGTCGTTTGATAGGTCACAAATAATAAAACACAGCCTAGAGAGTATTTGCAATTATATTCAGTTCTGTCTAGCAGAGGTATAAATTAAAAAACATTTTGGAAGCTCCTTAAATGATAGCACATTTTTCTCCTCAGTTCAGGTGCAATCAATCTCTGCTATGAATCTTTACATTTTCTCTAACAACTCCTGGTTGACTCAACTTCAAAAACACATTCATTAAAGTTCGGAAAAGATTCCACCATTTTTCATCTCTACTTAAAACAAACTCTTTAGAGCAAGGATGCGTTCTACCAGCCTGTGATCAGTGTCTTGCATAACAGACCCAAATCTCTACCAAGATCATAAAAGTATTAAGAATACTGACACCATGCGAGTGGGGTAGCGTACAAGCCATGCAAGCAGCAATAATTTATATGACCTTCTCATCTGCTGGTACCGTTAGCTCAGTTCTTGCTTTTCTCTCTTCTCTGCAGGGAACTTCCAAAGTTATTCATCTCCTACAACAAAAAAAAATTGAGCTTCATTCAAGTGCACTGGGGGATTTGTGAAAGTTTCTCACAGATTATGTGTCGAAGTAGGCACTGTTATGTAGAGGGTACATTATTGATAAAAGTTAAATATTTTATCTTTCTTCACTGTCTCCAAACAAAACTGCCATTTACTTACCAAAAGGCTGAAAGTTCGGCCTTTTCAATATTCTAACAAGGAAACACGCTGCAAATTTCTCTCTGAAGACAACAAATACCATGTCCTCTCTGCAGCTGTGGCAGAGAAAAGTCACTGTGTTTACTCTCTTGCCAATCAGGGGTCTGCAAATGCAGAGGAGCTCCCAGCCGAGTAGGATGGAGCAGCCCTGGGGCATGCTGAGCACATGTCCACGGTGCACCCCCATGGGAGGAGGGACAGTTTCACATCTATGTTTCTATCACCATTATGGCCAAGTCCAACCCATCCTATTAGCAGCGTGCAGGTGTTTCTGAGTGTGTTTGTGCTTTAATTATTCAACACATCAGCTTCATCTTTTATGGATTATTCTGCATCAGTGCTGGTCCTTGCCTCATGCATTATGCATGTGCCTGAATCTGTTCTGGTGGAAGACATAAAAGACACAAAGCATGTCTCTCACCTGTATGCTTCAGATTAGAAAAGAGTGCTTCTAACCCTGAGCCTGAAATGAATCCCAGGTGTGTCCTCCTTTGTCCCATAATTGCACTTTATCATCTTTCAACAAACAAAAAGTTGATTTTTTTTCCTCTTTTCTCTTACTCAGGCTCTCCTAATTTGATGTTTTTGTTATGATCAGCTTATAACAAAAAAAAATTTCCATTACAAAATGAACTTTTTTCCAACTACCAGTTCAGGTGCACTGTCTCCTAAAAATCATAAACATCTTAAAATAAGTATCTCAGATTGAACCAAATTAAACAAGTCTGAATTCGCAAAACATAGCCACTGCATGATGCACACTGTTTTATTGTGACAGGCATCAGAAAAAGCAGATGTGTAATCTGTTTTTATCATGCTAATGCAGATCACTGTATGGAGTATATGACAAATTATTGATAAGTTTGAGTAGAAATCCAAATGAACATTATTTTTTTTTTAATTGCTAATTGGTTAATTGTGCCATGTACTCATTTAGGAAAGCTACATTCCTTTCTGCTCTTTTTCAAAGTAACTCAGCGGCAGACCTTTCTCCCCACTAGGCCCCAACTTTTCAAACTTTTCAAATGTGTTTCAGAGTTGTCCTGCTCAGGGAGGAAACGATGCTACAGCACAAGGGAAACTCAGGTCAGGTGGCAGAGAAACTGGCTCCGAGGGAGACAGGCTGGCATGATTCCCAGGGACACTCGACCTGTAACCATCTGTCTCCAGGGAAGGGGCTTAGCCCAACACATCCTACTGCAAACTGCTTGGAAGGGGCTGACTGGTTGGGTGCTGTTTTCTTTCATAAAAACACATGTCTCATCTGCAGCAGGAAACTGGACAGACAGAAATTCCACATGTGCTTTAACGATGTGGGATCCTTAAGAACATGCTGTCCCAGCCCTGTCAAGGAGGTACCGATGAGCAGAGGCTTTTTCTCTGCAGCACAGCGCTGCTCCATAACTGGTGGTTATCCCCAGCACCAGTGTATGCTGCCGTGTGCCACACATTTGCACATCAGCGACATGTGGTGTCCCTGCTCTGCTCACAGAAGAGCTGGCTCAGGGATTTTAGCACCACGCTCCCCTGCATGGGGTCTGAATCCACACAGCTCACCAAGATCTGAAAACTGGAAAACAGGAATTAGGGATTTAGACTTGTGAAAGCATTACTTTGAAAGCAACAGAAGCTGAAGCTCTTCTTCGGTTACTCTAACAGTGCTGCAGAAGAAAATGCTTCATCCTGCAGCTTCTAACAGCTCTTGCTGTCAGTGTTTCTGAGGGTCTGCAAACTATGGCTGGTGGCAATAAAATAACTCTGATTTCTCTCACTATGCCTACAAGGCAAACAGCCCATTCACAAAAATAAATATTCTCATCTATCTTAAGAAGATAATTATTCATAATTAAATGGCTATATTTTGATAAAGACTGGCTATTTTCAATGTAGAAGCCTTTTGGTTATCTCTTTTGGAGCTCACTGAAAGGGAAAAAGGTCTGGCCAGATTCCATTGCAAAACAATCCAACTTGGCAGCCATCAGATAGCTGAGGTAAAGCACAGCCAGTCAGCGCCTCTGGGAAGAAATACCCCCTGCATGCTCTTGCCCCCACCAGCATACTCTCAGGGGGGCATCTGTAGGGTCAGCGATGTTTTTAGCAGCTTGTCCTTGCTAGAAAGCATAATTTGTTTAGGGCTGCATCTGCTTGGAAACAGAATCCAGGCTGGTGTATGAGCAGCTCCCCATCTGCATGTCAGGTACTCTCAGGCCTCATCATGGCAGAAACAGAGTGCCTCTTTGAACGCCCACCAGTGCTGTCCTTGCTAAGGCAGCAAGCTAACTTTCAAGAAATATTGCCATGATAGTTCTTGTGAACACTAAGGTGGGAAAGAGTTCTTCAATCACGCAGAAATATTTTAAGAGAAAGATAGCAAAATTATGTAAATAGATTTAAATAGCAGCCTCCTGCATTCTTGGTAATTGTTTTGCCTCCTACACCCAAAGCACTGGGTTCTGAGAATGGAGAAGAGTCTGAAACTAACTACAGCCAAGTGACATCAGCCCTGGGTTCAAGAGAAAACTAATCAGTAATCTGCCTTTAAGACACTATAGGTATTCAACATGGAGAGAGTGATGATTCATTTGAGGTATTATTTTTCCCTGTTGTCATTGGCAGGACCATTAGTTGCCTCCATTGAGATACCTGACACGTTCTCTCCACTAGCTCATCTCCAGCTCTTCTAGATGGCAAAGTCTAGAATCCTACCAAATAAACTTCCCAGAATATATGAACTGGATATTTTCTCCCCAGATTTTCCAATTGCTGAGAAAGGTACTGCGTACCAGCAGATGACTGAGATTAATGATGACATCTTAAGGAAACTTTTGCTGTGTTTCATATTTTAGTTAAGCCTGAACAGTTCCCATAACACGCAGAAACAAAGTACAAGGGCAAATGAGACTTGGGAGAAACAAATGTTTTCCTATTGAGGAGTTCCTCTTACCCAGCGATTGATCATGGCCAGACTCAGCAGGAGTACATGTACACAAGCCTCTTATTCATTCAGCAACAGATTTATAAGTTGTTATTCAGCTCTTGCCAACCTGCTCAGAAGAAAGTCTTCAACAATAAGGAGGTAGTTAAGGAGCACAGCTATGACTCACCCATCACCTTAAAAGGGTCACATTGATTTGTTTTAGCAATGCTAACGTGCAGAAACAACTTGTGTTTGATTTCTTTCTTTCTTTTATACCACCATCCTCTTTCCTCAGTCTCTCATTAGAGAGCAAATTTTCGTTTGCATAACGTAACACTGGCATCAGCAGCATCTGTCATGACATTTTAATTAGCTGGCCAAATATTACCAATCCTTGTTTTAATCTAATTTAACCTACATTTTGAGGTTTGAACTGGATAGTCATTGCCATAAAAATGTTTCCATAGTGCAAAAGCCTGTTCCAAAGATGGCTGAAGTGAATGAAAAGACTGTCGTAGAGTTCAGTGAGTCTGAACTGGGTACTTTACTTCTTAGATATGAAGCACTGGGTACCTGCCTTTTTAGATAAGATGAACTGGCTCTCAATCCTACTGTATCTAACGAAGATAGGGCAAAGTGTAAATATTCTACATTAGATTTACAGAGCTTTTTTTATCTCTAAAATGCTTTGCAGGTATTAACCACGTAATCATTAAATATTGATATTTGCATGATTAATGCTTGTTGTTACATTATATAAGAAGAATGATACAAATGTTGGGGTAAGTAATCTGCCTTGGAAGCAAGCCAAGAACTTGCAGATAGTAACTCTGTCACTTGTGTTTCACATATGCCCCTATTATAAACCTGGCAGCTTTAGAAATAGCACTGTAGGTACGGTGATCCTGATGAAATACCCTGAACTTCATTTTAGCCTCATTCTGTATCAATAATATGGTTAAAATTAAAACAGTATGCCTAGAAAAAACATTTTCTGCACCATGCATTCTTTGAGGACTTGTGCAGCACTAAGTCTGATGGATCTCAGATCAGTATCCCTGCTGGGGGATTTTATGGCTCCATCTACATCATGTATGTAATGTGAAAACAACTGGTAAGGAGACATTTTTAATCTCTCTGAGTTTTTTTCTTGCATGTTCTCATTTGTGAGCGTGGACTTTTTTTGACCACTGCTGACAGAAGGGAGATTTTGCACATCAAAAATATTCTTGCCTCCTCACAGCTTAAAAAGATAATAGTTAGCTGCAACGAGTAAGGAAGGTATAAAAAGCAGATCCTCGAGTGGTGTAAATTAATGCAACTTTGACAGTAACACCAATTTACCATAGCTGAGGATAGCATCCCAGAGGGTCTCCTTGTTATTCATTTTTCTATTACATATCCTTGCTAGGTCAGAAAGTTCCTGTTTTTCATTAATAGTTCCTGCAAGAGTTACTTGGAGATAATGAATGAAACCCAAGAAGATTCTTTCTTATCTAGTTGACTTGCTTTATCCAGTTTCTTCCCCTACTGAGCAATACAGGCAGGCTTGTAAAAATGGACAATGAGAAGGCTGAGGCACTCAACTTTTTTGCCACAGTCTTCACTAGTAATTGCTCTTCACACAGCCCTTGAGCAGATGAGCCAGAACGTGGGGACTGGGGAAGCAATGTCTTTCGCACTGCAAGCAAAGATGAGGTTTGTGACCACCTGAGGAACCTGAACATCCCTAAGTCCATCAGTCTCTATGAGATGTATCTCAGAGTCCTGAGGAAACTGGCCAAGCTGTTCTCAATTATATTTGAAAAGTCCCTGGTGACTGGAAAAAAAAGGCAATGTCACATCTATTTTTTAAGTAGGTCAGAAAGGATAACCCACAGAACTACCAACCTGTCAGCCTCACCTCTGTGTTTAAAAACCGTTTGGATGTGGTGCTCGGGACATGATTTAGCAGTGGCTTGTTAGAGCAGTATGGCTAGGTTGCGGTTGGACTTGATGATCTTGAAGGTCCTTTCCAACCTGAGCAATTCTATGATTCTATGCTGGGAAAGGCCATGGAACAGATCCTCCTGGAAGCTATGCTGAGGAACATGGAAGAGAGAAGGGTGACACGATACAACTAGCATGACTTCACCGAGTGAAAATATTGTCTGACAAACCTAGTGGCCTTCTGTGCACTCTCAGCAAGTTTGTGGATGACACCAAGCTAAGTGCTGCAGTCAACACACTTGAGGGATGGGATGCCATCCAGAGAGATCTAGACAAGCTGAGCAGTGGGCCCAGGAGAACCTCATGAGGTTCAACAGATCCAAGTGCAAGGTGCTGTACCTGGGTACTGGCAACTCTGGCTATCAGTACAAGCTGGGAAACGAAAGGATAGGGCCAAAAAGGACTTGGGGGTACTGGTGGATGGTAAGCTGGATGTGAGCAAGCAGTGTGCCCTCAGAGCCCAGAAAGCCAACAGTATCCTGGGCTGCATCCAAACAATCGTGGCCAGCAGGTTGAGGGAGGTGATCCTGCCTCTCTGCTCTGCATTGGAGAGACCTATCCTGGAGTACTGTGTCCAGATGTGGAGTCCTCAGTACAGGAGAGACATGGACCTGCTGGAGCACATCCAGAGGAAGGCCACAGAAATGATCCAACGGATGAAACACCTCCCTGCACGGACAGGCTGAGAGAGCTGGGGCTGTTCAGCATGGAGAAGAGAAGGCTCCGGGGAGACCTGAGAGCAGCCTTTCAGTATCAAAAGGGGAGCTACAAAAAACAAGGGGACAGGCTCTTTAGCAGGGTCTGTTGTGACAGGATAAGGGGAAATGGTTTCAGACTTAAAAAGGGAAGATTTAGATTCGATATAAGAAAAGTTTTTTACTATAAGAGCAATGAAGCACTGTAACAGATTGCCCAGAGAGGCAGTGGATGCCCTGTCCCTGGAGACATTCAAGGTCATGCCACGCCAGGCTCTGAACACCTGACTGAGCTGTAGGTCTCCCTGTTCATTGCAGGGGAGCTGGACTAGGTAATCTTCAAAGGTCTCTCCCAACTAAAATGATTCTATGATTCTAATATTCTTCCTAAGACTCGGGGTATAAAGAGCCCAGCTAACTGCCACTCAAAGAGAAACAATATGATTTTTTTGAAGTTATTTTTTAGAACTCCTTGAAATGTTGTTAACTGTAAAATACAAGTGATTGTGCTGGTATTTTTAGTACTTGGCCAGAAAGAAAATCATTCCCTCTTCTTCTCAATGACTTTATAATAGATTCTGAAGCATGCAATAGCTAAAGAATGAAGAAAAATGAAGAAAAAATACAAATTAAAGCTTAATTAGATATTAGGTCATTGAACGTTTGTAACAGAAGTGATTGGACTTTTTGTTACGATGCGTCTGTAAGTAGCTTTAGCACAGCTTTCCCATCCTTAGAACCTTTTGCTTCACTGTTTCATTTGCTGTTCTCTGAGGTCAGAACATCTTTCCACTTCGGCTGTTCTCTGAGAGTGTTCCAGGTGTACTGCTTCACCTCCACCCACACCACATGCATTTGGTTTGGAGCACCTCAGGATGAGATGCTACAAATAACTGTCCTCCAACCTACCCGACACAATCAGATCTCCCAGAAGAGAGATGGTGGAAAGTTGCCTTACCTAATCCAGAGACTGATTCCCTCAGGAAGCCTGGAAATTTCTGGCTCAACACTGGAGCTGTGCAAATGGCTTAGTCGTAGCTCCCATGAGGCCCTGCTGCACAAGAAATACTTGTCATAAAGCAATAAGGATTGCTTTTACATAATTTAGAGCATTAACTCACTTGCTTCACTGTTTTTATATGTTGTTCTTAAATATAACCTCCAACTTCTGAACAATGGTAACAGACATGTTTTTATGATTACGATGAACCTTAAAATGTGGCACAGCTATTGGAGGGCTAGGCACAGCTAATAAAGTAGTCCAGGAGCAGGATGGCAGCCAAAATGGAGTAGTCCTGGGACACATTATTTTTTAAATACTCTCTGATGTATCTTTTTTCCCCTCTTGCTCTTGACTGTTGACTTGCCAGTTGGCAGTTAGCTTACGAGTACACTACAAGCTAAGTGTAGAGATAACAAAGTTTTGATGGGGGTAACAAAAGTCTCTGCTCTGTGTGGTGAAGAGGCATGCAGTAAACATGCCTGGCAAGTCTGTATGGAAAGTCAGTGCAGTAATTTCCTAGTTTTGTGCAACTGTGCACCGTTAAAATCTGGCGGAACTGTAAGAAGCCCTTCTGATAGTATCACAAAATTTGAGATATATGATGACTGAAAATTAATTCAAAGCACTGTGAAGTAGAAACTAGCGCTCAAGAAGATTTATCTCAAGACAGAAAATAAACTCTGGGTGTCGACACTGAAAAATTGCACAGGATGAACCCGGGACTAAATTGGAAGAGCAGCCCAGATGTGTGATATTTTTTAAGATACACAACAAATTCATAGTCATTCTCATTGACTGTTAAGTTAATGCAGGCTGTTAAATGCACTCTCTCCACTTACGTCTTTCTAGGGCAGCAGAAAACTTGCAATGTTTTTTAAAGAATATATTACTTTCAAGTAAGACACAGGTTTTTCAGTCTTCAGCATCACGCATGCAAGCCCTCCTCTGAACAAAGGCTATTATCTGTACCAGCTCTGCAGCGTGATTTGGTTTTGTGATGATGCCCAGTGGGAACTGGCCTATATTCTATTTACAAACACTCAGACCAGTTTTGCATTTGATAAGGAGATTTTTAAATGCAAACCAACATCCCAGCAGCGACAACCTAGTTATATACCTGGAGAGTTCTGAAGGACACAAAACAACACTTGTTATGTGCAGCCACCACCAGCGCCATCCTAAGAACTATTATTATCATCCATATTCAGAGTCACAGCTTCAATTTCACAACATAACATACGTCATTAGAGCTTGCTACAATCTTGGCACCACCAGATTGTGCTGATGTTATTTTTGTCCTGATAACTAGGGCCAAGGACAGCTGTGGCACGATCCTGATCATACTGATACTGGTGGCAGGACACCGATCAGCCAGAATGCGAGAGGGAAGTGGTTGTTACCCACAAGCAAACAGCAGAAAGAGGAAAAGAGCAGCAAATCCCATCTCATTGTATAATATATATATATATATTTTTTTTTTTTTTTTTGCAGGACTGGTTCAATCAGGTATGTGTATGACAGTGTAATACGAGCAAGTAGTTTGCCAAATCTTTGTGTCCAACTGTTCTTTTATTCCCGAAATAAGACAATTCCACAGAATCCCACAGACATCAGGGCTACCAAGCATATTTTTCCAACTCATCTCAGTTGTTTACAGTATGTAAATCATCCCTGGAGATCACGGAATTAAGAGGGCAATAGATGGCATTCACAATAATGCCAGTAACACTTTGAAGTTTAGTTGCACAAAGAATATTGTCTAAAATATGTCTCACATGAATGTCGACAAGCTCTGCTTAAAATCTCATTGTGAACTTCTAGAGGCTTGTTTTGATCTACAGTAATTAGCATTCATTCATTAAAATTCATTATTTGCAAATATGCATGTTAAAAAAGCAAGAAAGTTGTGCACATAAAGGGAAGTAAAATATTTTACTATGTAAGTGTATTTGTATTGGGTATCTACAGCTGACTTTACATTATAGCTGTATTTTGTTATCCTGTTTAAGCATAGTGTTAACAGAATTTTTGCACTGCAGCATATAATCAGACATCACAGCTGTGGGAATCTGTTCTATTGCTAGTTTCACCCTGTGGCTCTCCATGAAGAGTTGGGAGTGTAATGCCAGCATTCGTTCTACCCAGCTGCTCTGTTTGACAGAGATGATACTCTTGTGACATGCCAACATAATAAAGAGATTTTAGCAAGACAAACTTATTTATTTAATTCTCTTGTCTCCAGGTGAAACATCGCTTTGGGGCCAAAGTAAGGATTACTTTCATTCTGATAACTACTTTTAGGCTTCATTATGACAAAATTAATACTGGATTGTTTCTTTTACCTTTTGATATCTCAGGAACAACCCTCATCAGCAATTTTCCCAGGCAAATGTTCACTGAGGAAACATATTTTAATTCCCCTAAAAATTATTAAATACCATTCACGTTTCTATTATCTCCTGTGATTACATAAACTTAATTAATTTGAGTTTTATTTGTTTGCAACAGATCCGGTATTTTGTCTACCATCATTTTAAACTGCATTCCATGATTTATCATGGCTTTACAATTAATGGATTTTAACATGTTTGCTTTTTAATGTTTCTTCACAGCTTCTTTATATTGGGCCTTTATTTTACTGTTTACTGCCTAATGAAAATAAAAAGCAACATGAAATAATAGTGAGGTAAAACCATAATATTTAGCATTTCTCATAAACTGACTTGTGATGAACACCTCTGGATGTATGCGTAGTGAAATAGTAGTCATTTGGAAGAAGTGTGATGTTTAATCTTTAAATCTCAGTAAAATAAATTATGTTTATGTATGTCAAAGCAATTATCCCATCAAATGAAGGTGCTTTCACACAGCTCAAGTGCAAGAAACAGTAATAGGCTTTTCATATTTTTAATACAGTTGAAAATGTTTATTTTAGTAGCTACTCAATGGAAAGAAACAGTTCATGCTGCCATTTCCAACATCCTTAAAATATTATTTTAAAATCAACCTAAAGAATTGAAAAGCGGAGCACAATTCTCCGTTGATTACATTTTATAAGTTGTTATAAATGTTTTATAAAATGGAATTGCTTCCTATTAAATACTCCAGGGTTTAAAAGTTATTTCTATAGATCTATTTTTAATTTTCACACACACACACAAAAATAGCTCCATTAAAGGACGCAGCAAAGTCACCCAGTTGAAAGTTAGCACATGCCAGAATTAGAAAGGGCCAAAAATTTTTCCTTCCATCCATTTCCGTGCACAGTTTGTCTTCTGCAAGGAGCACTGCAAACACAGCGCAGAGTTAGAGACTGGATCAGAAATACTCAGGGAAGAATTTAGGTTCAGTAGACAACCATAAAATTGATAATGTCTATCTCTTGAGGGCATGATTATGAATCCATTGGCTCTCCATTTACAATACTTTGATCTTTTTAAAATAAGAAATTTGTAGTCAGATCCTACTATTGCAATTACATTTTCTCAACTATCTCTTTCAGTTCCGCTGTCCCCACTGCCACTGGAGGGTCTTGCAGGTGGCAGAGTGGTGGGGATACGTGCTGTGGCTGGGATCCTGTGGTGGGATGAGAGCCCAGCAGTTCCCCCTCCAGCTAGAACTGCTGCTCTCATTCTGCCATGTGTTTTGTATACACCAGGCAGTGTTACTGCTGTTGCTTTGGCAGAATTGAGTTTTAGCTATTCAGAGCACTTCATATTCACATATTAACTAGGCTAGATACTATAATTTTCTCAGGGAATACAAGAAATGAAAGAGAAACATCAACTTGTAATAACGTGTAGCCCAGTTAAATGGAATACACAAGAGAAAGAACTGTGGCTTTTCTTTAATTCCAAGGTCTGCCAGATAAATATCAAACACATTCTATAAAAGCCAATGGCATTAGACATGTTTTATAATAAATTCAGTCTTATCTGTTGGAAAGGGCTGCATAACCACTACCAGCAGGATGTTTTCTGCAGGTATTTACTTCATTCCCAAAGTTTATGAGTGAGAATGAGTTTTCTGGATCCCTCTACAACTGATATATTCTCTTGCAGCACAGAAAAAGTCCATTTTGTGAAAGTCAACCACACAAGAACTATCCCCAGCTGAATTCCCGCACATGTAAAGCATGCCAAGACCTGGCACCATCAAGGTGTGATTAACGTGTACCATGACTACCATGACTGCAACTAGATTAAAATCAACACAACAGAAAACTCAATTCAGCCACACATAGAGGTATCCTTAATAAAGTGCCTGACTGTAAACTCCACACCAGGGAAGAACACAGTGTGGCCTTGAGAAAAGAACAGACAGATCTTTAGTTTTATGAACAGAGGTATTTATAAAATTAAGATACAAAGAAAAATAACCTTCTCCCATTCTTTTCCCTCCTTCTTTCCTTTTTCTTGTTTTGTCTTTGCTATTCTAATTTACAATGTTCTGCAGAAGACAAAAGCCCGGAAGAACTCAGTACACTGGCATGACGCCTGGAAAGGTGACACACTGCACATATATTTTTCATGTTTTTTAAAATATCCATGCAATAAGGCTTTTTTTGCATGAATTCTTGTATGTATTTGGCAGAGCAACACCCCTCCCTTTATCCTGGATACACACAAGGACATCCTGCTTTCCTGCTGCAACTTCCCAGAAAGAGATTCTTTCAGAAAAGGATCTCTTGCTCAGAGCAGCTCTAAAATTGTCAGCAAGAGCTTGAAAAGTGGGAATGTGCTGCTTTATAATAGAATGGGACCTGATCTGAAGCAGGAAGCAAATACTTCAGGGTATGGTTCAAATCACAAGCAAAACCATCAAACAGTACAGTCTGTGGATATAGAGTTCCTTATCTGAAAGTTATTTTTTCCTTATTCCTAATCTGCCTTGATGTGCTAGCACAATAAAAGGCTTTTCTTGAATAACAGCTGCATCCAAGCTCTATCCCCCAGATAAAAGATTTTTAAGCAAGTGAAGTAAAGAACATCTGGACTTTAACATGAATCCAAAGCATGTCTGCGCAATTTTTTTTCAGGGCTCTGCATTTGTCCTGCCTGCATTCAAGTTATCTGAGCACCAGCCAGGCCTCATCCAGAGACAATTTGCTTTAGACAGCTTCACAAGCTCGTTCAAGTGCAGCAGTGGCACTTCACTGCATCCTCATGGACTCCACTTCAGAGCTGGCCAAGCTGCATTGAGCCTTTGCAAGAGGCTGCAGACAGGCTGATCCAGCATCACACAGATGATCGGTTGAGGACTTTCAACATAGGTAGGTGTGAAATTCTCATTTGCTCAATGCAGAAATTCAGAACTTACATTTTGCACCTGCCATTTTGATGTAGTGAGTACAGAAAGCAAGACAAAAATCAGGCACTGGACACTGGCATTTAGGAAATCATGAATCTCAATTTTCTATTCCTTGAAAGCCTGAAAACACATCCTCCTGGAAACAGTTTTCTGTGTTCAGTCCTACATATAGACTATATATAGACCTATGTATACATTCCTTGGTCTTCCATTTAAGAGCCAGGACTAATATTAAGGATACTGGCCTTTAATTCAATGGTGAGACTAAAAACCACCACTAAGGTCACAGAAGGAGAAAACAGAGGTGTAGTAGGTTTCATGACAACTTAGCTTGTGTATCCTCAGCTATTCAATGTGATTTTTTCTTCTACACATTGGAATTATTCTGCAAAATCATCCCAGAAGCCTGTGCTTCTGTTTGTTATGAATATCCAAATTCCTTTTCATTGATGAAAAATATTCCCACCATTGTCAGTCATTTTTGGATCAGACAATATAGAACTCAGCTGATATATTGGATGACAAGAGAAGTCAGCCAATAGCTTCCAGCAAAGCTGGATCATTCATTTATGAGCACTAAGAAAGTACTTACATTACAGGTTCTAGGAGAACAATATGCAAGGAGTGAATGTTTCCAAAGCTTGAGCAGCAGGGGTGAGTTCAGCACACACTGCTGAAACTCCAAATCGCACCAAACTCCTTCTGCCTTGATTCCCAAGTTGCATTCATCCCACTGGGCACTTCCTTCCAAAAGAGCCCAACTGGAACAGCAGGTGCCTGAAATGCCTTCGAGAGAAATTACCTTCAGACTCGCTTTCTGTTTCAGAGTTCTCTGTACAGACCTGTGAAAGAGATTGAGGGCTTTTTGTTAACACACACAATATTAAGCCAAAGGTAACATTTCTTTGCCATTGTGCTTTACTTCACATTTTCTTGCACTGAATTTCACCTGCAATTTTGTTTTCCAGTCACTCCATTTTATTTACTGTACCCTCCTGAGCCAGGTCTTGTACAGCAGGATCTATGTACTTGTTTGAACTGTCAGCATAACACTGGATAACTTAAGCCACAGGGAAAGGGGTGGGGGATAGCAGTTCTTCTTTCTGACAAGTTTTCCTAGATGTGCATGAGAATGATGGATAATATACAGGATAACCCACACCTGCTGTATCCAGTATCAAGGTCAAAGTGCTGAGCAGTGAGCACACAGCAGGAAACATTGCTTGGAGTTTTATTTATAGGGACATCAGAGTTATTTTATCAGTTGAGCATGCTATACTTACTTACTGTGCAGCACTTCCATTGCTTTATTTAATCTTCTGTATATTGATAGCTATTTCCATAGGCATTAAGTGTCAATATTAACTTTAAAAGCAATAGCGTATGAAGCCAGCAAAGTGAAATAATTAAAATATATTAGCTGCCATCAGTACAGTCCTGGATTTTAAACTACTGGAAACAAACATGATAGATTCTTTTCCCACCAAACCAACACCACTGGGTCACTAAACATGGATGTAGAAGTCATTCCTTTGTGTTATTTCTTCTTTCTTCTGCAGCACTGTAAAGGCCTAGGAAGCCTCATCCAGGTGGTACGTCATATCTTTAAAGTATCAAGTGCTAGAACCACTGAGGAAGCAGATACTCATTCCTTCATGTTCAGGTTTTCTTTTTCTTTTCCAGCACAGATCCTACTAATCACGTAACCACTGGTAATTTGTATTTGAATAGAATTACTTCAGAGATAAAGATAGAGCAGGGAAAATCCGAAGGAAAACCAGAAATTCTTAAATTCCTTGTGCTGACAGGATATTATTATTGCTGCTGTTATTTTTATTATTATTAGTGCGGGAACAGGGGAAAAAATATCCTTCCTCCATCAACCCTGGACTATATCTCAACTAGTTACCTACTAAAGTCTTAAAAGATCTAGGATAAGACATAGGGATACTGAGAGGCATATCACTCATAAAAATGTGACAAAAATGAGCATCTCCACAGCAAATCCCTCAGTTCCCCACACTTGCAACAGAACCTCCACCTTTGCAGATATGACACAGAATGATACATGGTAGATTAGGGTCACAAAGAGCATAGGCAGTGTCCAGAAATTGATCTCATGAGAATTATCAATTTCAGAGAGGTCACACATTCCCCCTTCTCAGGGAGATTTCTATTTCTTACCTGTGTCCTAGTATCTAAGGCCCCACTTGGACTGATGTAGCCAAACCTAGCGCCCTACTTTTTGCTGAACATGCCTCAGTAAAAAAAAAAAACAAAAACTAAGTGCATCCAAGTAAAATCAATTCAGTAGCTGTGGACTGCAAAAGCAGCAATGACTGATCTGCTAGTGTCCTGAAAAGGCTCTTTATAACTTTTGCTGACTTCACTGGAATCTGGCTGACTGAGAGAGTTGAAACTCTCTGTGAGTACAGTCCTACTTTTTCCTTATTATCTATATAAACATTGCTCTTCTAGGTGCATCACGCGGCTGATCTTACTTATGAGGCTGTGCACTCAGACATGCTCCTTCTTTCTAGCACCATCAACACATTGATCTGAGCAACTCAATTTCCTTATCTGGGAAAACACAGGGCATATCCAAGACAAGCCCACGGTATCAGTGGCGTTGTCTGAGAATTAAGTTGTTTATGACCAAACCATTTTTCCCGCCACATCCTGCAGCAAATGTACAACTAGTGGAGGTGAAGCAGAAGATGGCTGAGTGGGGAAGAATCAAAGCTTCTTATCCATAAGAGTAGAGGATATGGTACAGTTCACTTCAAATTTTTGAGTGATCTATCTTTATTCCCTAGAAATCTTACCAATTTCTGCAAGTCTTTTGTGGCTTGCACAATATATACCTAAGTACAAACAAATATAAAGAGCAGCCATATTTTGCAGTAACTACTTTGATGACCTTAGCATTTTTTATTTTTTAAAAGGAAGAACATACAGAGCTAAGAAAATAAGTGCACCTTGAAAAAACACCCCTTGCATAATAAAAGCTGTGATTTTAACTCATTCTGACAATCTAAATTCCTATTAGAGCATACACAGCCAAAAATGCCCACTCCAAACATTTAGTTTTTCCAAAGGTAAACAGAGCAGATCTCATTGTCCTCTCACAGCAATTTTCACAGACTAAACTCTCCTTTCTTAATTGAAGTCACTCCTGATTTATGTTGATGAGATCTAGGAGTTTGGTCCATTATTCTTTTAAGACAAATTTCCTGACCGGGTGACACACTGCTTTCCCTGTTCACATAAAGTACAGTCTATTAGTAACCCCGATGACTTCAGCATGATTGACTCATATTTCAAGTTTAAGATTAAAGTCCTGAAACTTCATTTTTGTAATTCCAAGAATAGCAACTGAATGCTGGGACAGAAATATATTACATATATAGATATGTGTAGAAGTAAGTTACATTCTGGAAGACAAATCCACAGCTCTCCAAGATGCTCTTCTGTGTTCCTTGATCTTCTAGGACTCATAAAGTTTACCATGGGCTGTGACAAAGAGTTTCTGCATTTCTGAGACTTGCTTTGAACACATACCTGGTTGATTATAAGACTGAATGGTCAAGAAAGAACCACCAAATAGACCTCCCATCAACTCTCCTGGCACTACAGAGGATGACCACAGAGAAACAGAATTCATTCATCCTTTTTTCTTTCATTTAAAAATACATATGGCACTTCACAAGAGCCTCCCTTTTAAAAAGCATACATCCCAATGCAAAGGAAAAGCTCTTTAAACCATGCTTTTGTTTTCAGTAGAAAAAACATTAGGAAAACAAGAAGCTGATTATGCCTCTGTCATCTACTGTTAGGCAGGCAGATCCTCTGTGGTACAAGACACCAGCTGCTCAGGATGTTTGGAACAAGAGCTTCCTGAGCAGCAGAGAGAAAGACAGACACGGCTGGGCTGTGGGGGGAATGCAGGGCCTGCAGTCACTGGCTCTGCTGCTAAGAGGAACAAATTTTCTATACATGATGCCAGGAATAAAAAAGTTGGAAAAAATGCAAAGCCCTAACATATTTATTTTTCTATTTAAGCAATTGCAAGAAGTACTGGTCTTCGTTCTAGATTATCTGTTGAGATTTCAACTGCTTTTAGTGTAAGATCCTCAAAAATGTGATCAGTACCTCCTGATACACAATGCTTGTCTGCAGCTCCTAGCCACAGGAGCTGCTACTTCTGTTGTTAGCACAGATTTTGCTCATTTTTCTGTGAGTCTAGAGCTCTAGAGTCAGCCAAGACAAACCAGAACCTTGCCCATTTGTTTGCGATCTGACTTGTTTGTCAATGATAAGAAGTTGTCACCATAGTAAAATAGTGATTTATTTAATGAAAGGCAGCATTTTTTTCTAATGTGTCACAATAGCTATGCCTACTTATGCTAGCATAGAGCTTGTAATGATTAAAACCCTTCTTTCGTACACTCAGGTTTCAGTAAAGTCACCCGGGGCAGAATTGTGGTCCAGGGAAAGGTGGTGGTATCCCCAGATTTGTAACTTGAAGGTTTCTGCTTTTTCTTACTCTTCCAAATTTTCAAAAGGAGAAAATACGAGAAAATAAAACCCACAAAACTGGGAGACTGGAATAGCAGAGAATTGACATGAATGACCTAAAAGTCCCTTAAAACTCTGGTTTCATATTCTTATGTAAAAAAATTTGAGCACAACCTGTTTTTTTCCTGGCTCATCTTCTGTCAGTAAATAAATCACGCCAGTCCCTACCAAAACTCCGGCTTCAGCAAAATTCCCTTTTCACATGATCAGTTTTCATTTTCATCACAGTTGAACGTAGATCCTACGCTGTTGTATCCTTCCTCTCAAAACCGATTCCAGTAGTCAGTTCTCTGCTTCCCTTAACTGAAGCTTGCAGCCTTTTGGAAGGGCTCTGCATAAAGCGGCAGACACATTGGAAAACTATTTCCAGTAATTCATGACTGACTCGGACCAGTTTTAAAGGGTATTTCTAGTTGTAGAACAAAAGGTTAGACTACTGGGCTTTCTGCTCTTGTGAGCTAAATGTGTTTTGGCTGTGAACCCCAAGCCGACATTTGTCCATGGCACAGATACACTACATATCTGTCAAGATGGGCACCAGATTGTATTTTGATAGCTACCGCATCAGTGGAATAGCTTCAGCCAAAAATATGGGTCTCTGGCAGCTAGCATCTCCTGTGTCCAGTTCACAAAATCATCAATTAGCATTTAACCAGACATCTCAAACTTAGATAACATTTCAAAAGCAAAAATACCAGATTTTAGATCATCATCAAATTATCATAGAAGCGGTTTTCTGGGTTGTAAAGAAGGAAAAGAGAGAGAGTTCCTAGCTGGAATGACCTGACAGAATTAGTCTTGTTTTATCTTAGAGGTTTATCCTGGGTTGGCTATTTCTGAGTGTTGAGTTTGACACAGGTAATCTTAGGGTGTTTCCTTAATCTAATGTGCTTAATTTAAGACACTACTTTAGGCAATGAATTCCAGAAGAACATGAAAATGTGCTATGATTACCATCAAATGTTCCAAAAACAAAATTAGACAGAACAAAATGTTTGGTTTTTCACTGAAGCTGATTCTTAAAACTTTTCACAGAGGACCAGCTTCACAAAAACTAGGAAGTTTTTAGTTAGAGTGCCTAGAGCAAACCAAAGTATAACATACGGAAGCCTAGAGCTGATGCTGTTTTCTGCATTAAAGCCCTATGGTGATGGTAGAACACAGAATCATCCCGTAATCTGTTCATATGGTAATGGCAGCCTCTTGCTCCTCATTACAACCATATACCATGTGGTTTACCACGATCCATTAATTACGAAAAGGATCAATTCTAGAACAAACCACAAAGCCAAACAAAACCTTTGGTTTACATTTGCATTTTGCCTTCATTCTGTCTCTATATCAGTGTACGCGGTTTCTTCTGAAGGAAGACTACCTTCCAGTTCCAAATTCCTTGATTATGGAAAGGATTACATTAAGGTACTCCCAGAAAAGGAAAAGATCTCTATCAGGACATAAAAATATCAATATCTGGATCTCAACAATTAGCTCTCATTTGGTTATATCCCATCAAAGGGAGCAGGAAGGCACCGGTGCCCTGAGAAGCTGGCATCTATGTGCTATCCCAGTACTATAGCGGTTTCCCAAGAGCTGAATATTTGAAATGCAAAGATTTTCCCCTGCAGATTATAGAAATGGACATATTCATTTCACACTGCACACCCTGCTTAGCAATATGGCAAATCCAAAACAAACAAACAAACAAAGTCAGCCAGTGCTGACTCATAAGATCCAACACGAACTGATAAAAACGGCCAACAAGCCAAAGCCAAAGCATAACCTCGTGTCAGCTTAGTGTTAGTAAAGCAGATCAAACTTTTTGATTCAGTATCTCTAATCCAAGCCAGCAAGCACAGATGTTGTCTAATACGTCAGTGAATCAGACTTTGCAGTTCCTCCTCCAGGAGGCTGACACATGGCACCCCAGGGAAGAGTCTAAAAGAAGTAACTGTAAACTTTAATACGCTTTCACATTAAAAGGCATCTGTGCTCCCTGGCTGGGCTTGTTTATTTATTTATTTATTACAGCATTCAGATGTTTGCAGAACTATGTGTTAAAGGAAATTCTTTTATTTTAATCTAACTGAATTAAAATAGCACAGCTGCACTTGACATTGGAAAAATTGGAGCAATTTCAACATTAAAGTTGCCATTTGTTTGTGTTGCTGAAGTCTGGTTTTCTGCTATTCGTTTATCTCAGCACTTACGCTTTTTTTTACATAACATTTTATTTGCCTTGTCTGGCTTTTGTTATTTTCTGTCATGGATGTATTATAGTTTAAAACTGAGAATTTCAATGGTTTTCAGCTCCCGGGCGTCAAAAATAATGGAGTAGTCCCAAATTAAGCACAGCACAGTTAGATCCATTTCTACTACTGCTACTACTGCAAAAAAAGTTATAGTATTTTTTAGCTGTAAATGATGGATAAGTAAGGCAGAATATGTTTTCAAGCATTTACAGGCAGCATTCAAAGCAGGAGTTACTTACTGAAGGCACTGCTGGGAGTACAGCTGTGGAAATGCAACATATCTCATACTGTCCAATTGATCATTGTAGCTCTCCAATAGAATTTGAGACAGATAATGAACATGGAGATCATAGTATTGCAGAGATTTCTTTTTTCTTCTCTTTTTCTTACTGGGCAACATCTCAGATACATTACTGTACACATCTCTGTAATCAGAACACTACTATAGAGAAATTCTTTGTCAACTGCTATGAAGTATCTTTGTGCCATCATTGATTTCAGTGGTACTTAAAACTCCACATTAAAAGAGTCAGAGTGGTTCTGTTTCTCTTGCAGTGTGCTGTAAAAATTAGAGTTCAAGAAAGGCATGAAGTGGCATCACTCCCTGAACTATCACTTCATGAAATGACAATTGCTCTGAACGATATTATAGCATTGACTATTTTTATAATCATTATTTTTATAGCACCAATGTTACTTTTGAAATATCTCATGTACTCTGTGAATTACAACTGAACACAATGCAATAAATTATTTTAATTTTTTAATTCTTTACTACCCTCCTCCATTGCATCTGAACATTCCAAGTGAAATCAGACATTAGGTTGATAAGCACTATACAAACATGGAAGAAACAAATAAACCATTTCCTAGAGGATAGAGTATGGAGAAACCAAAACTACTCAACAGTTCTGGCTAAATTTTGGAGCTAAATGTTAGTCTTTAAATCTTACCAGCTGCTTAATACTCTACGCAGTGCTTCCCAATCACAACAAAGTAGTACCTGCATGCTGCATACTTCAGTTTTAGAGAAGTATTCTTGACCTCTAAGATGCACCAAAGGGCAGAAAATTACATTTTTAAGCTTGTTTTCATTGTGAAAAGATCCCCCCAAAATCACAATTCCTTGTTCTATTTTACAATGATTCCCAAACAATTATAAATTTCTTTTTATTTCCTTTTATGGCAGATCCATGCCTTTGAATCAGTTTAGAAGCAGCAACATTTAAATTATGAGGCGGCAAAGTACAAAAAATTAGCATCTCTGAGTATGCAATAATGGGGCAAGGGAAGAGTACTTCCACCATCAGCAAGACTTGCATCAAAGCACCAAATGTGCCCATACTTCAGCTATACCTTCAAGTACATTTTACATTTCAGCACGTTACATCTCAATAATAGTTCATGTACTTGTGTGAAAGTAGAGGAGCTTTGATGCTGATGACAGTGACAAAAGTAAAATCTGCTTTTCCATGGGGTTCAACATTTTAAAAATATTTATGAGATAGTCACCAGTTGATGCTTAGCTGAAAAAGCATCAAAGATAAAACATACAAGGATATCTGCAAATAAGGAGCTAACACTCTGAGGAGATCAAGGATTCATCTAAGATCACACAAAGGAAATTTTGGCAGGAGAAAGAAGTGACTTCTGATCTGAATTCAATGCCAATGCCATTCTCACACCTTCGGCTCAGGTAGCCTTTTCCAAGACAAACAAAATGGGGACTGGAGAAAAAGAGGTTACATACTGCAAGAGCTAGCATTGTGGCCCCTAAATTTCCTCTATAGGACCATTAAGAGTACAGATTAGACACATTTCCACGATGACACTAATGCAACCAGCAGTATCGGGCATAACCTGAGATGTGCAAAATATCCCAAAAGTAAAAACATTGAGGAACATGACCTTCAGTTAATAGCTTGCATTTTTTTCCCATTTTTAATGGAAAAATACCATTACGGCTAAGGAACGTTACTTAATCTTTATTTTTTATTTTTAAACATTCAGTAGTAGAGAATTTTACAGATGAAACTCTGTAATGCCTGTCCTACAAATATCCAACACAAAAGAATAGGTAGTACCACTGTTTTATATTCCTGGTATCTCTTTTAGTTAGATGTGAATCTTGTAAATTATTCAGCACTTCTTCAGAAATACGTTTCTTTTAAAGAGAAAATAGCCATGAAATTAAGTGAGAACAGTAGGCATTGCAAATAATACAAGCTCAGTATGACCATGTACAAAACTATTGTTTTCTTGTGCACAATGTAGTGAGGGGTTCTTTGATATGGTAATAAAAACAGCAGCAAAAAAAAAGTGTGACAATAATCTGTATAATAATACCTTCTCCAGAAAATGTAAAATAAAAGATACTTTCCAACCATCTGATATGAGACAAATTTTCTAGAACATGTTCATCACCACGAAAATTAGAAGATTCTGTCCCCACAGTAAGCTCATCTCTTTCCAGTAGGACAAATAACTAACATCTGCCAAAACTCTTCTTCAGGGATCAAATGTGTGCAGAAGAGCAGTGTTTGGATTTATTTACATAGGTTTCTCTGAAAGTAATGCCTCCTATTTATTTCCATGGAAACTACAACAGATACAAAGAGCACAATAGCACCAGTTGATAGAGAAAATTCACAGCTACAAAACTCTGTTTTTCAACCACCATTAGCTACCCATTTTTGGCAGCAATGAATAAAAGCCTGTATGCCTCCCTTGTAAAAATCTGCCCCAGCAGAGGTGATCCATTGTTTCCCAGCTGCTATGACAGTATCATTTTGCTAGGAAAATGTTGCCCACGCAGTCCATCTTTCATTGCCCTGAACAGAGGGAAGTCAGAAGGCACCAAATCTGGAGTATACAGTGGGTGCGGTAGCACAGTCCAGCCAAGATTGGCAATGTGCTCCACAGTATTCAAACTGGTATGGAGCCTGGTGTTATTGTGTTGTGTGAGAAAGGCTGTATTCTACTCCATCCTGACTCCAGAAGTTCAATTCTTCAGCTTAGTCGGCACTGTGATGTAGTGGTCAGAGCTGATGGTTTTCACAAGTGCCAAGTGAGTTATTAAAAACCTCATGACGGCTTCAATTCCTATTTGCAGGTGCTTCAAGCTCAAAGCTCCTTTCCTGTTAACTGCAAGGGTTTTTCACCAGGCACATTATCCCACATTCACTTATTCACTGCTTTCCTAAACCAGACTACAATCCCTGGTTTAGAGATAGGTGCCTAATTCCCTAATGAAGCTGCACTACTTCTTGCTATGAAACACACTATGATGATGTTGTTTACATCACCACCAAACCCAGCAGAGGTCTCAGACCACTGAATTTCTGCAAATGTTGTCAATACTCAAATATAGATAGAGGAGAGAGCTGCTATGACACCACATGCTGTAGCGTGAGCTCTGTTAAACATTAGGGGATCGATACACAAAGCTCCACTTCTAGAGAAACCTATAAAGGAAACAGGGTTAGTTTTTCATTTGATGAAGGAGCCCTGTGGAACCAAAAGATCCATGCATTTCTTCCACAGAGAGGAAGTAAAAAATTAAACCTCAGACAAAATCTGGTGACTATGACTTGCTTCATCTCATAGTCTTTTTTTTTTTTTTTTTAACATATATAATGATTTTTGCTTTTCACTTATCCTGGAATTATTGCTTTCAAATTGTACTGCATATCTGAAATAGCAGTGTCCAATGTGAACTTCAAAGCTTATTCCCAAAGAACTTCAGTCTTAGTGACTACAGACTTCCTTGACAATAAAATGTCTCCTAGCCAACCTTAACATTTGGAAGTAGACCAAGCTGTGATCTACTTTAAGTTCAAATTAAAGTAATTATGGAATGGTTAGGAATGAAAAAGGTTGAAAAGAAAAAAAAAAATGGAAAAGACTGAAAAGAAACCAACATTTTCCAAATTATTAATTTTATTTTTTAAAAAAAAGGAAAAAAATTGTTTGGAGACTTATAAATTAAAATTGTTTGGCTCAGAATGAAGTGTTTCTGGCTGTGCATATGCCTTTTTGTTTTATGGGAAACATAAAGGATAGGACAAAAATTTACTTTTTTTTTAATATATCCATACTTTACTGGAAGATGCTATTTAAAAAGTAAACAAAAGCCTGAGTTCAAAAGGATGAGAGTAAAGATTTTCTTCCTGAAGGAAAACTTCAGCATTCTTGAAATGAAACATTTAGGTCATATTTGTGCAGGGAAAAGGGAGATTTATTTTGGTTTACTTTCATTCATCTGACCCTGGTCAAATGAAAAACCCTTCCCTCCAACTCCACCTCTAATTGCTAAAAAAAATTTCAGAAGTTTTATTCAACTCATTTTGGAACAAAATCATCTTCTCTGTGCCTTTATGAGTCTACAGAACAAGCCAACATGTGGTAATGTAGCTGAACAAATCAAAGAAATCTTCTTAGGAGACTGAATTTTCACTTAATAACTCTTCTCTCTACCCAGTGCATACTCAATAAGCAGTTGAGGTCAAATAATACAATGTCTGAGTTTAGCTTCTTTTGCCTCTGCCATAAGCTTCACTTCCCTTGCTCCCTTGGCAGTACATCTGCCTGCTGCTTTCATGAAGACATTACCATTTGGAAAGGACATAGGAAAGCCATTTGTCATCCCAGAGGGGGCTGTATCCAGTTTCTAGCACTGTTCTCCCACTGCTATTAGATCCTAGATAAAATGCAAGTTATCACCTGCCATGGATGGTTTTTCTTCACAGCCTGTGTCTTCCCAGAGCACTGCAAGAGGACCAGACTCCTTCCACAGGCCTTCAGTCCCAGGAGCTGTATGAGGACTTGACAGTGGGACGCTCAGAACTCCTTGTGGTTGGAGGCTTCTTCAGACTTGCAAAGCTGTAACTGTTTGTACCCTCCAATTCCTACAGCAGCTCCTTATATTCCATGCTTTTCTGTCAGTATTGCTCAGCTTGTTGCTCTATGGGAAGAGGTGAATGCAAACACTTTCTACTACTTTTCAAAGATTGCCTGCTGGGTGAAAGTAGATTCTTTTGTCTTCCTGTGACGTTTCAATAGCATGAGCTGAATTTGGAAAGCCTCTGAAAAATCAATTCATTCCACATAGCTGCCCAGAAGTTTGGACACTTTGAAGATTATGCCAAGCCACAGGCTCTAGCTTTTTCTCCCATCTTTGAGATTTTTTCCCTTGAAACTACTCTTTCCTTCAACCTCATCTGTTTTCTTTCATCAGGGCTCTGCAGCAAAGACAAACCTCCGTCTTCCTCCATTCCTGTTTCATTTTCATTTTCAGACGGAATACAGAAACTCTAATGTTTGCTCTTAACACATTTTCACGTGCTCTGCCTTGGAGAGATGAAATACTGATAACATCTCAAAGTAGGTAGGCTTCAATTTTTCAGCCACTCCTCACAAAAGCCTGACCAAAACAATTATCAGTAGCAAGAATGCAAGTCAAAGAGGTTGAATTAAATGTTTGCCTACTGGGAAGGACTGCTGCCAGCAGATACCTGTACTAACTAACACACATGGCCAGGAGAGCAGCATCATTACCCATATACTAATTCACAAGAGATTAGTCTTTTAGGTTGCATTTAACACCCTTGGAATGCCTTCTGTGCTGCCAACAGGAGATTTCTAAGAATCACAGAATTCTAGAATGGCTTAGGTTGAAAGGGACCTGGCTCTTCCACCTCCAGGAACAAGGCATCCACAGCCTCTCTGGACAACGTATTCCAGCACCTCACCACTCTCTCAGTAAAAAAAACCTTCCCCCTGACATCTATTCTACATCTCCCTTCCTTTCATTTAAAACCATTCCCTCTTGTCCGGCACCTTATCTGTGGATGGAGCCCACCAGAGCAGAGATTACTTGGGCGAAGAGCTGGGTTTTTTCTGCTCAGCAGAGTTCTCTCCTACAAGGATCCTCTCAGATGCTCACAGCACCAAAGGAAGTCTTGCTCACCATTCTGGGGGGCTAGGAAAGCGAATGTTATATATGGCAAAACATTGCCAACTTCTTTTACCTATGTAGATACCCACCGAAAGGCAAAGCTACCCAATGGCTATTGATAATTTCTTTAAAAACAATTGGAAATAAACCTGCATTATCATCTCCTTCAGTCCACAATGAAGAATGATTATCTTCTTACAATCCAAATGGTTGGAGGCCTAATTAAAATTATCAATTTTCCTTAGCTGACATTTAGTTTAGAGCCCTGAAGGAGCTGCTAAAGGAAATACTTTGTCACCCTGCCAGAAGGTCATGCTGCTCAGCATGTCCTAATATAAGTCTTTAATCAGGAGTGATGGCTGCTATGTCCTTTTAACAAGACAGTGTATTGGACTACCTCAGATCTGTGCCTTAGTCTTGCCACTGTGGAATGCCAAATGCGGCCACATACAGTGAAAACACTGAGGTGAAAACAAGAAGGGGAACAAGGAGAAATAGATTAAATATAACAGAGCTAATATCTGCCCAGGGCTTTTGCCTCACTTCAAAGGAGTGGCCACCCCACAGGATAGGATGGAATTTGCCATGATAAAGACCACTCCTATATGATTTAAAAAGAGGAATGATTAGGCATAATCCATGTTAAAAAGGTTTATATTCTATTTCACATACACATGGCTCAGCAGAATCTTCCTTTTGCACTCCTGACTACTACACGTCTATATTAGAACAGGTAGGGCTAATGACTGAAAAAGAATGAGGTTTTCTATAAATATCACCAAGATTTTGAGCTGTACCAAGAACATGAACTTCCCCAAAGTGTAAAGATTTCAAAAGCTTTCAATATTTTCTACTTAAAAGAAGCAAAAGAGAGGAAGAATAGGATCTGGAGATGATATTCAGGGCAGAGATCTGAATCTGTTTTCCTCAGAGCTCAATTTGAGCATCTTAGGCTGTAAGTAATGGCTGGTCTGAGTTCTTCCTCTTGTTAGCTGACAAGTTTCCATTTTGATGAATTTACCAAGGAGACGGTTCTGCTGAGAATACCTATACCATGTTTGCATCCATCTCCATGGTAATTCACATATTTCTAGTTTTCATGCTGGCTTTATTTTGGTGTATCTACAACTAGTATCCACCGCTACAGAAAAGATTCCACCTGATTCAGTTGTGATTCTCCCAATTTAACCATTTTTACTTCACAGACTGGAACTCTTCCCTAGCAGAAGACACTGAGAAGGTCTGACAGCTATCTCCCCTTTCAAGGGGACTGTTTTGAGGTTGTACTTGGATGTGCTTTCCTGCTGGAATCTTCTACCAAAACACTCTGACATCTCTAGAAACTGGAAAGTGCCAGTGAGTGGACCAAGAAGGCTGAATTATGAATCATGGAATGAGCAATAATAATACTCAGGACTGTCTAGCTTTACATCTGCTCCAAGAGCCCAGATAGAAGGTTCAGCACACTGCTTCCTATTCCACACTGAGCAAACAGCAGCTCATATTCTAAGCCAGTTTTGTATGTTCAGACAGGAAAGAGCTGTCGGAAATTAGGAAGGAAAATGCCACAGGTTTGGGCAGTTATCACAAGAAGAAAAGGAAGGGATGAGATCCAAGCACAAGTGATAGAAAGATCAAAAGGCAAACTATTGCCTTCAACAGACACCAATTAAATTCCATGTCAGCATCAGCTGATTCCACCACTACAAAGGTAGTAATCACCCTGTTTTTCCCTGTGTCCCTCCAGTAGCCAATGCTTGAAGAATGTTTCCTCTTTTCTGTGCTCCACTGTACAGGGACATACAAGCTAACCTTCAAAGCTGTACCAAATACAGTACATTTGCCCGTTACACACCCACATAACTCTCTCAAAGGATTTGCTTTCATCTGTCACACGAAACCCTCTCTTCTGCACAGCTTCCATCACCTCAACTTCCACTAAAGACTGAAAAAGTAGCTCCAGGAAATAGGCAAAGCAAATACACTGAGGCTAAAAAGCTTTCAAATGAAGTGAGGAAGTGCTAGAAAGTGTCCAGAGAAACTGAACACAACAAAGAACACTATGCTGTCCCTTTAGCTCTGAGTGTTGAGTTAGAAGTTCCCGGCACCCCTTTCAGGTAAATTACATACTCTACCCAAAATTGTATTTGGAAGTTTTAAAGTGGATATTAATCAACATGCCAGCTACCAATGTTGAATCACTGACTTCAAATCAGGAAAAGTGCTGTCGTCAGCACTTCCAAAGCATGTTTCCAAGAGCCTTAGACAGTGATTAAAAAAAGCTGGAATGATCTTAACTGTTGTTATATTTTTATTGTTGCAAACTAAACAGTAAGATTTTTCATGACATAGTAGGAAATTAAGATGATAAAATTCAAGAAATGATAAAAAACAGAGGAAAAGGTAACCATCAAAAGTTCCTGCAAAGATAAGTTACAAAGCCCTAAAATTCCACTAAGAAAACTCCTTGCAACTAATGTAAGAAAACCACGTATCCACATGTGAACTGTCAACTGAATAGACAAGAGGAGATCTTTTTCTCTGTGCTTCATACCAGGCTGGGCAAGGTTTTGACATGTCTGGCAAGAAGCTGCACTTTGCTTTCAGCAGCCTTCTCTCCCTCCCTCTAGATGCTCCTCTTCTAAGCAAGAAGCTCGGAGCGCTGCTGACTGATGGAGCGCGCATCACAGCAAGTCAACAGAAACTGCTTACTTTTCTTTGTTATCTTTCCTTCTACAAAGCATAGTGCAAGGATGCCAAATCGGGTTATAAAAATAAATGCATCACTTTTTAATGTGTGACTAAAGCATAAAGAAGTTTAATACCAGACACCAGCAAAATATACAGTAGGGGTTTAGTCATGCACCTTGATACACATGAATCAAGGAGGCTCTTTCTACAGGCTATTAAAACAAGCTGTGTGGTTATCAGTTGTCAAGCCTTAAAACACAGAATCAAGGCCCTCAAAAAGAACACAGAGATTATACGAACGGAGAGTAAAGAGAAGATGTGAGATATATGCGGCAGGATCAAACAGAAGTTGCACTGTGTTGGAAGGAGCCTGTGCTTCACAACATTTTATGAAACAGTACTCAAAGGAACACAAAAAGAAAGGTCTGGCTTTTCTCCAGGTCCTCCCCCTCTCCCCCCCACTTTCTAAAGAGCCAATGACACAATTCTTGTTAAGAGAAGCTTTCTAATTTTCCAGTATGCAGCTGAAGGTAAGGTGACAGATCTTGAGAGTTCTGATACACACTAGAGAAGTGGATATTTTCCACCATGGAAGACAGGTGATTGTTTTGAACTATCTTGATGACAACGGATTCACTAATATTCATCTAAATTTTTAACATGCTAAAAATTTCAAGATGAGTATGAATGCTGTTCAGTACCACACTGAAGGCATTCACTTGCCTTTTAATCTCTTTTTGATATGTTTTTGCTTCTACAACACAAAAATATAGAATTTGGGGGTACAATAGACTTGTATGTTCATAGCTGAACATGGCTGCAGCGTCATTTTTTTCTTACGGTTTTGGGAAGAGCGAACAAAGAATCTGTGAAGTGCTCACGGTGCTTCTCTTCACAGAGGTCCATGCATTGCCTAAACAGGTACCAGCAGAAAGGTGAATTACATTCCCTTCACCTTCCTTTTGTTGCAAAGGATCAGTTACAACTGTGCTTAACCATATATTTTCGTAAAGGATAGGGGTCTTTATATTTCATTCAGTCATTCTTTCAGATGACTTTGGAGTATATCTCTCACATATTAGTCAATAATTTGGGGAAAAAAAAAAACAAAAACAACACAAAGAAACTCCTGAATTCCAAAGTCATAGTTATTTCAACATTTTCTGAGGCATCAGAACATCTGCTCCCATCTGTTCGTATCAAGTCCAGGTTTCTGCAAATCTATACGAAATCTAGAGACGTCACTTGAATTTTTCCTGACTTCTGCATTCCAAAATTTTTTGGAATCAACACAGATTTTCCTCATTAGATTGTGCTCCAGGCCTTAACTTCATTCTCAACAATACTCAGCAGATTCCATTAAACATCAGAACATGGCCATTCTGTGAAATAAACAAATCTCCAAACTTTTATGATATTTATTCTGGCTAAGACCAACATTAGTGGTAGGACTACTTTGAGATAATGAGCAATAGCAATCTACAAACTGAAGCATTATTGTTTTTAACACTAAGAAGTGTACCTGGGGGAATACAAGCTGGTAGGTTAAATAACAAAATGGCATTCCCCTTCTCCAGATAACAGCGTGGTGATGACTAGATGCAGCATTTCTTATTTAAATTATATACAACTTGCATCTGTAAGGGATTTTGAAAGTAGGCCAGTCACAACATTGAAGTATTAGGCTCACTTTATTATACTGATAGCTGAACTGTCAGTAAACAGTACAGATGATTAAAGGCATACAGGTTACAGGAGCATCAGGGAGATACTGAGATTACATTCTAATTTCATTAAAACTTTGCAAACATCAGCTTTATCGATGGGACCAATTTTGTGCATTTCTTTTAGCACATGTCTGGACCAGATAAGGAGGCAAACACTATAATCAGAGCAAATCCACTGTAGATTTTGTGGGATGCGGACTGTATTGTCCCCAAACATTAGAGTTAAGAATACAAAAGCCGCAAATGAAACACAGAACAAAGTAACTTTCCATGAGTGTAGATGCATATAGCTGCAGGTTATGACTGCCACCTTTAAAGCCTATGGCCACAATTCAGCTGTGGCATCTCGGCCACTGGGCATGGGGACACAGATCTGTGCAGTTTCTGTCAGAGATCCATTGATATCCCTGCAATTTCACACAGGCTGTGACCCTCCTGTCCCTTCCTCCCCTGGGAGCAGGTCTCACATGAGGATTTTCACAAAACAGACAAAGCAGAAATGAGCAGTGCAAGGAAAACAGTGTTTCTGTCACTCATAATGTATGTCCTGAAACTACTTGGTCTTCCAAATGGCACAGAGAAACAGCAGTCCTCATTCACAGCCTGAAGAGAGATGCAGGTGTCAGAGCACCTACTCTAAGCTGTGGGGCAGAAAAGCACCTCTGTGCTTAGGCACCTGCATCTCTTCATGGCCATCAGCAATATACAGAGATCAGAAAATGCCTGGAAATGCAAGCAGTCATGATGAAATGATTTCATCGCTCGGTCCTTTTCAAAGACATGTGACTGTCTGGGCATTATAAACAGCAGCAACTTTTCATTTCTACATGCCTTCCAGTTGAAGGACCCAAGGCAGAAATGCAGCATTCAGGACAACAGCAAGGCATCAGGGCAAATACCTAATAGGTGCCTGAGATGGATGTTAATTTAGCAAGCTCACTATTTCTACTGAACACACAAGATCTATCAGAGAGAAGATAATAGTTCAAAGGAAGATCACACAGGGAAATGCTCATGTCCCACTGAGTTAATAAAAATTGAGTTAGTGATTCTGCAACCCTATTTATTCCATTCTACCTATTCCACATGCTGTGGCAAAACACTATGACAAAAAAAAAAAAAAAAAAGGCAATGATAAGAAATTTAAGTGACATGCTCAAAACTCCATAAAGCACCAACTACCAGAAGCCAATAAAGAACGCATAATACCTACTTCATATAGTCCCACGCACTGCTTATCCCCCTTATCCTACACTCCTCACTTCAAAGAAGCTTAAAATACCTCCTGACTGAAAATAATTTCCAGACTTTGCACAGAGATTATTTCACCCATCAGTAAAAGGCAGTCACTTCTGAAGTAGCACTTAACAGAGCATGGCAGCCTGGAACAAAAGGTGAAGAATAACTTATTTAAATGAAATGTAGGAGGAGATCTAGAATGGCAGAACTTTCCTTTCAAAATTAGCTCAGGATATTGGGTTAAAAAAAAATCTGCACGTTGTGAAAATTACAACAAGCTGTTGAAAGAACATCTCAGCTGTTTCACTAGTTGATCAGATCATCTTCCCCCACCATCCTGATATAGTTACCGCACATTAACTCCACTGCAGAAAGGCTTTAGCTGGAAAGCCACCAACTGCAGCTCAAAAGCGTTCCTTGGAGCTCCCTCATCCAACACTGAGCTGATCCAAATAGCCAAGGGAAATCAGGCAACAGGCAATGCAGAGAATAACAAGACTGTCCTTTTGCTGGAAGTTTTGCTACTGACAGATTAAATGCTCATCTAACAGATTTCCCCATCCAGCCATGATTTTGATGACCTGACGCAAAATCCCACAGTTTCTTTTTAAGAAGCTATCTATCACACTGAAATGTGCCCTGGATTCATTCTAACACGTCCCTCTCAGTGTAGGTGTGGGAGCACACTGTGGACAGCTGTCTGGCCTGGGAATCCTTCCATTAATAAACACACTTAGTGCACACGAGCCGTACTTCAGCAGCCTAGAGTCATTTCCATCTGTCTGGATGGCAGTTTTCCCTGCACCCTTATTAACAGATTTTTGCTAAGAGATGCAGCTACCAGGCTGTTGAAGGGCTTTGTTAGTATTTCCGTTGCATGCAGAATAAGACATTTCTGTTAACGGCAGCCTCTGCGCCAGCATCCCAGGGTTGGCATCACATCCTTGGAGACATTCTCACACCTGCTATCTAACGCTAAAAACACAATAACCCAGCAGAGAAGAGGAAGGTACAGAGTTCATGGCCACACAGGCTGCCAAGAAGACAGCTTGCATTGCCTCACATGGCCAGGAAAGCCGTGAAAGTTACAGCACCCAACTGCCTGAAGACCAGTGACAGGAAGGGACACAGTAGAAAAGGTTCTAATATGAAATTTAATCTCATAGCATCATAAAAAAAGTCACAAGTTTTGGACGTTAGAGATAATTGAATAGATCCGATCCCACACAGAAAGAAAAGCTGCAGCAAAAGGACAATCATACAATAATACACTACTCCCCAACTCCCCTAACAAAGTCTTGTTTTTTAAAAGGTAAAGCCAAAGAAGGGAATGTTTTTCCTTACAGTGGTAGTTTCTATGGTACCCAGAGGACTGTCCACGCTGTTATTTTAGGAATTCTCTGCAGGTTTTGTTACAGGAGGATTTTGTGAAGCCCTCTCAAGCAATGAGCAGTTGCAGGGTACAAAGCCTCCAACAGGAGCTGTTCAGCATCCCATGAGCTGCACCCCACAAACATCAGGCCTATGCAGAGGTGGCATGTTAATGATGTCAGCTTCCATGGCTTCACCCAGCATGCAGGGGAGCACTGGGATTTGTACCATGGAAGCAGGAGCTGCTGTAGGGGCAATTCTAGGGCAAAGTGAAAGACAGATGAAGTTATCACCCTGTATTAACAGGGACAGGTGTCTGTCTTAAAGACATTCACAGTCATCTAATGCTAGAAGTATGTTTCTATTAAAAACAACACCACAGAAAAACAATAACGGTCTACTCAGTCAATAGTTCTTTGCTTATCCTATATATTCTCAAAGATAATTATTCTAGGGAAAACAAAAGTGATTTATTGAATTTTTACCTTCCCAGCTAAGTTATGCTGACTGCTCTCACAATTAAAGTATATTTATTTATTTAGGATTTAAAATAATCTATTGCTTCAAAATAGCTATCAGAAATCCACATGATGTTTTTGCTTGAAGAGTAAAGAGGAGTAGATGGACAGAGGAAAGTCCCTTCTGTGGGATACAATTATCTTTCATAGCTAAAGAAACCCAATGATGCAAGAAATCACATATTACAAATGCTTAAATATTGTAACATTAAAAATCAACCTTTTAAAAAAACACAGTTGACGGGAGCATACCTGGGCAGCACATGGCTCACCCTGCACGTCCAACCTGCTGGGAACATGCAGGGTGGGTACCTTGGCGCTTTGAGCACTGCTCATGCCAGCAGCTACAGCCATAGCAGTTTTGGATCTGTCAAAAGAGGGGACGTGCTGGTCCTGGTGGAGTTATGGTCATGGATGCTTCACAAAAAATGGCTTATGTCTTCAGAATAATTTTTGCTGTAAAGGATTTCCCTTTCCTGCTGCCCTTGAGCCAGTGTAGAGCCATCCTGGAAAGCCCTGAGCACCATCAGAAATATCTAAGGCATCCTGAGACATTTCCACTGCAAGGTTTGTGGTGTTTTGTTTCTCAAGTCCTCTGCTGAGAGTCACCCTCTCTCTATCACCTCTAACTTCACACTCATTAACACCCCAGCGGCAGTGTTTTACAGTGTGACTTTAAAACTGGGCATGTGCTTTTAACATAGCCTGAGCTCATAATGGGAAGGAAGGGGGAGATTTATGTGAAATAATACAGGTAGTTGAATATTGCAAGGCTCTCAGATAAATGCCTGCGTTTTGATGCCATAACAAACACCATGAGCACATCTGAAAAGGTTTTTACATTTTACTGTAGTTAAATGAATGTGACAGGTATGTTAAATTTTTCTCCTGGTTTCCCTATTAACAATGAAAGGCAGGAAGAAATTATGGTCATTTGTATTCTTGGATATAATATAAATGAAAAATCAATATTTTATTCCTAATGGATTTATAAAATGCTCTTCAGATATCACGGCAAGTTTAATATATAATTCCAGTGCCAAACACTAACATGAAAGCAAAATCCAGAGCTAAGGCTCTAAAAATAACAATAACACAATGCTTAAGTGCTAGTACAGGCAACTTCAAATCCACCATTCCATTGCAAGTTGCATCAGTCTCTTAAGCAATACACTGTGACCTCCCCGAAGTCTACAAAGATTGGTGCTAAGAAGCTATGCCAAATGGAAGTTCACCTGACAGGTTTTTCAGATGTGCTATATTTGACCACATTCATCATATGTCTTTTCTGTAGCGAACTGATCATATGGCTGTTACATCACAGCCACTACATATATTCCTTCAGTCAAGTGTGTGTGTGTATATGTACACACATGCAGATGAGTCTGTATATATAGGAAGCTGGGGAGGGACTTTTTATAAGGGCACATAGCGACAGGATGAGGGGAAATAGTTTTAAACTGGAAGAGGATAGATTTAGACTAGATATCAGGAAGAAATTCTTTACTGTGAGGGCAGTGAGACACTGGTGCAGGTTGCCCAGCGAGGCTATGAATGCCCCCTCCCTGGAAGCAATCAGGGCCAGGTTGGATGGGGCTGTGAGCAACCTGGTCTAGAGGGAGGTGTCCCTGCCTACAGCAGGGGGGTTAGAACTAGGAGATCTTAAAGGTCCCTTCCAACTCAAAGCGTTCTATGGTTCTGTGTTACGGGTTGATAAGGGTTGCTACAGGCCAAAGGAAACAAGAAGAGTAAAGAAGATGGAAAACTTTCCATTTTGGATCAGGACAAAATAGGAATAGCGGTAGTGATGCAGTGGATGTGGGAGTGGGAAGTACTGTGAAGAGGTGATAGCGTACAAGATACTGGTGGGAAGAGAAGCACATATTGGTGCAGAGAAGGGAAGAAGAGCAAGTAGAGCTAGAAAGACTGCCGAGATTGTTCTGCAGAAGGGGTAGTTTTCATTGAAGTCTCTTCCAGGGTTGGAGCAGAATGTCTCCTCACGCTTTCACCTTCTTAATCTTTCTCTTAAGATCTACAGCTACTCCCAGAAGGTAGAAATTCAGTGTCCCACATGCTTATAAAATCAAATAATATTTGTTCTGCTTTGACAATCTGTACTTTGAAAGCTGCTTGCTGAACCAAAAGGCAGTCTCAGCATGCTTTGCAACTGTGTCAATGATAATCAGAAATCCTGCATTTCAAGAGCTGAAAGATTTGTCGTATTACACAATGCAGTTCAACTTTCTGAAAACATTATAGAACTTTACAGTTAAAAACACTGCAAATCAAATAACATGAGAAAACTTACTTACTGAATATTTACCTTATTTTTCTACAAAATCATACAGAAGATGGCATGTAGCCAGAGAAAGCATATTTCAAATTGTTTTATGTTATTCACTTCTTTTCTTGCAGTGGTGGTGGGGGGAAAATCTGTCTTCCTTTATTTAGCAGCAGACATGTACAGAAGTTTAAGATGATTCCTTCGCTTTTACTGGGGAGTTCGAGAGAGTTTTGAAAATGAAACTTCTGCATCTAGATAAGTTGAAATACATCCTCAGAAGTGGTTCAATACCGAAATTGTAAAAACCCATTTGAGAACTGATGAAGTGAAAATAATTGCAGTCACAACATTTAGAATGTGCAAATTGGCTTGTTAAAACCTCAGAGAAGTGCACAGCAATTCAGGGAATGCACATCTTTTTAGAGAGAGATGGAAAAATAAAACACAGCCTTACATTAAAAGTACCAGTAGAAAAGGCCAGAACTGTGGTTCTTGATGCTTGCAAAGTAAAAGAAAGGTGTAAAACAGACATTTGAGCTGCAAATTATTAATAAAGTCAGCTTGATTTTTCAAGTTCAAATTAAAAAACTAAGATTAACTAATGTTATGAAACATTACCTTCATTCACATGAAAACAATATCTGGCAGGGTAACTGCAGATAGAAAACAGCACCATGGTGAAGCAGATGTTACATATACCCATAGATATGTACAGATAATGGAATGTAATTGAATAATAAGGCATGCCTAGGTTTTTGCATATTTGTTTAGTGCATGAGAAAATGTATACGTTAAAGAAATATTCACTAATAGCAAGTGCAAATAGGTTTGTCTGTTTACTTGAAAGATTCACATATTTCTCCTTTAGACTAAAAAGATGCTACATAAACTGCAAGGAGATTGTGAGCATCTTTCAGAGCTTCACGGAAACCTTCAGAGGAACTCAGAGCAACCTGTGTTCAGGAGCATATTTTTCCTAACCCATCAAGACAGTTATTTCCTCATATCCAGAAGCATATAGACATATATGCTGTGTGTGGTTTTATTCTCTTTAAGGTAACAATAGGTGCATCTATTGAAACTGTCAGGTAGCATAGTGACAGTGGTAATGGTTTTAAACTAAAAAAAAAGGTAAGCTTAGATTATATATAAGGAAGAAATTCTTCACTATGACAGTGGTGAGGCACTGGCACAGGCTGCCCAGAGAAGCTGTGGATGCCCCATCAGAATTCAGGATTTACATATTCCTCTGCTTTAGGTGTTAACTGTTCCAAGTAAAGCTGATAATGTGTCTGTCTCAGTGTGATGACAAGAAGACAGATCACACCATTGGCAGCCTCAGGAAGAAAATACATCTTTGAATGGTGATTTTGCAATTTCATGACTTCCATGGATGGAATATAACAATATCACTTAAAGTTTTTTTTCTCACTATCTTGAAAAATAGCTATATTTAATTTCAGCTGTCAAAATATCATAAACCACAAACACAGCCAAATTGTTCTAACATCCTTCTTTCAACTGAAAAGAAAAAAATGAGAATCATAATTTTATAAAATCTTCATCTGCGTTAGAAATCAGCCCTTGATAATAGGTCTTTCCTGACCTTCTCTCTGTCTAGATAATTCTCTGACAGAGAATCTTTTTACTTAGTTTAGGGTGTCATAAAAAAGCTCAAATAGTAGGCATTAAACAGTGATTCGGGTGAGTAGATTTACTATATGATTTAAGTTGACATTGACCAGCATCCTCACATAATCCAACTTAAAACAGTTATGGTATCAGTACAAATAACATTAATATTATAATTTCAGAATCACAGAGAAAATAAATTTGAAGAAATCTTTAGAGGTCTACAGGCCCTGCAGAAGAAGATCTGACAGACTGGGATAGGGAAAATCCCATGTGTTAGAACACATCAAATTCTGTTCTGGTCAACTGGGAAAGGACAATCCACTGGGACCAAAAGCCCAACAAATTCAGACATCTCTAACATTGACAAAACCAGAAAAAAAAAGAAAAGTTAAGAAACGTTTCTACTACTGAAATTCATGTACAATCTGGGATCTTACTTTTTTATCTGGGATCTTAATTTTATAACAATCACAGTGGCTATGATTCAGGTGTAGTTAGTTCACTGTAGTATTCAAACTGGCTTCTCCAAAGGGAACACAGGTCTTCCTATCTCCTCTGTCATACGTCCCAGCCCCACCTAGATGTCTTGGCTATTCTACAAAATTTAAAATGCCACTGAACTTCTGTATTCATTCTTCTGCCTCACTAAATCTTGAATACACATAGCCTTTGGTTACCAACTTGCCTCTTGCTTGAACTAATGGGACAAACTCATCTAACATCCAGCTCTGGATATTTAGGGTTTACATTCACTTGAAAATATGAACTTCTGACCAAATATATACATTTCAAGGGCCGTCAGTGTTTTAGTCAATAGTAATTAGGCAACAAAATCTTAAGTACATCTTATGTGTAGGCTTCATGATCTAATATTTTACAGACATTTAGAGTATGGTATTGCATCCTTATCTCTTGCAGTCCACGTACTCGCTACCGATGATGCTGAAGTAGTAGGCACTGAAATGCCTTGAGTTCTTTTCTCCCTCATTTTTTAATATTTATTTATAAGTAACAAGCAAGTACTAGGTTCTTCTCTAAAAGGGCTTCTTAAAATAATATTTGTAAAATCACCTCTGGAGTTGATGAGGTTAGGAGGGAAATAAATTTGGCAACATGAAATAAAAATTTAAGTAGGTATTAGTAAAATTACTTCTATGTCTTACTGTCGTGGTTCAGACTGGTCTGGCCTGGTTTCTGTGACCTTAAATGCAGGCCTGCTTGAAGTAATACAGCACTGTGCTGTTTGTACATAACAAAAAAATCAAGCAGCAATGAGCTTGAGCCTGTCTCCACCAGCTGCACAGAGCCCTTAGCGCTTTCATTTGATTTTATTTCCACTGCATATTCTGGCCCTCAGCCCATTGCATATCCAATTCCTCCAATCCCTCAGCAGCCCTGTCACCCTTCTTACATCTTCTTGGGGCTTCACTCAAAGGCATGTGCAACCATCAGCCAGGGTTTCACAGTTACATGAACCAGATGGAACCTCTTGTTACATTCATGCCTGTGTCACGCATGATTCAACTCAGAGCCCAGTAATTAGACCATCTCCTGCTTCTGCCTGCATTTCTCACTGTTGGAGACACACAGGCATCTTATATAATATTTGGGCAACCTCCCTAGAGGGTGTCCCTGGAGGAAGACAGAGCATCCAGCACGTACACAGATAATGATAGCCTCTTAATGTTCAGCACAACAATGCAAATTTATACTAGCAAAGGAATTGGTGCAATGACTTAGATCATTTCTGCCTCAAACACAGAAGTGAATTAAATAACAAATTAAGTCTCTGAACTTCCTTAGCCTTTGGCCCCTTCCAGCCATCACTCACTTCTTTGCACGATCACTTACTGCAATGGTTTCTTAGCATGCATGAATATTATCTGAAGACTGAAAATAATCTTGAAAAACCTCACTTCAGAAAGTATTTCTCTTCTCCTGGTAAAATCGCTACTATATATAAGCAATGCTGTCTTTGAAAACCCACAGCGAACTAGGAAATGAGACATGATTCCTTAAATATAGCTTCTTATTTCTGAAGCGTACCTTTACCTAATATGTCCATAATGGCTAGAAAAGAATAGGATTGTGTAGGCACTTGAGTGGTGCTAGAAATGGGGAGGAGGAGGTGTTGCTTGCCTGGATTATTTCTAATAACAAAAAGGGTTTCATGAAGCCTTTAACCAACTAGAAATTGTATAATATGTATTAAATCTTTTTTTTTCTTTTTTTTCTTTTCAGATCATCATAATCCGTCCAATGACAGTGATGCTACTGCCAGCTTGCATTGGAGAGTTACAATGAAAGGTATGATTTCCTGGATATTTTTAAAAAGATTATTCCTCATGAAGGTGATTGTTACTTCCTTCCAGCACCATTTGTGTTAGTCTCTCCTTTAATTTGTAGATTCTCTTGTGTGTAGTGTTTAGTTCTGCTGGCCATGCCCCACAGTCTCAGAAGTCCATCTCACTGAACTTAAGGTATCAACAAAGGAATTTGCTAAAAACAGATTTACAAAAAACGTTTTCTATGAGCAAATGTGGTTTTTGGATTTTTTTCAAGTTTCCTGTTTGGAAATATTTTCATAATAGATCCCTAAAGGCAGTATTTTAATTTAGGTTAACTCTGTCTAAATCATGCTTTGCTGTTATGCTGTATTGCCTCATGATAAGTTTAGTTCTCTTAATACTTCACCACTGAGATTTACTATGCTTGTAAAATCATATCTTCCATACATACTCCAATCTAAGCAAATGCGAGATATTTGGCTTGAAACATCACACCACCAGCGTGTATCACTGTACGAGATTTCAAACTAGTTGACCTCAGTGTAGAAGGGCAATGCAAGCTACGTAATAAAGCTAGCATGAATTAGTTTCATGCTAATCAAAACTGAAAGGAAATATTTCAAATTTCTTGCATTAATTCTGTGTTTCTACTCTATGAAAATAAAGTAATGGATGTGCTACTTTCTCAGCTGCTGCTTAGGAAGCAAAGGTTGAACAGCTGGAATTGCTTGCAAGACAGAAATTCTTTCTTACCCACTGCAGCAGCTCTTGGTACACACAAGCACCAGTGTAAACTCCCTTATCTTTGGTCTGGTACTAATTGGCAGCTTCAGCCCTCTGCTTCTCAGGGATAACGTACCCTTGAAGGTAACCCTTGTCTGCTTCTCATCTTCTCCCAGTGAAGATACATTTTCCTAGGGAAGTTATCAACAACTTGATAATATATCCTGAGAACTTGCCAGGACAATGTCTTGCCCTGGATAAAACAATGAAACAGAAAACAAGTGTTTAATTACTAGTACTGAACTTAGAATGATCTCTGCTGGTTTCATTGTTCTATCTGCAGGTTTGGTGCTAGAAAGTTGGGAGACTAGAAGTGCTTATAATGGTCATTATTAGCTGAATAAGTATTTCAGGCTACAAATTAGAAGCAAAAATGTTTTCTAATGACTGCTTCTGTCTCAACAACAATGGGGTGTTTTTTTTGAACAGATGGGAAACAAACACATTAAGCATGGGAATTAAAGCATTAAGTCAAAAAATAGAGTTGTATTTTCCACCCTTTTGCACTGTTATTTGATCATTTTCTTGAGGATGGAGTTTCATTTACTCCCAAAAGCTTTAGAGACTGGCTGTTACCAAGACCTTACTGATAAGATGGGCACATTGTCCATCCCATGCCAGGCTTTGGTACATTGCCAATTGTTACCATCACAAATGTCCAATTCACCACCAACATCTACTACGGCTCACAGCAGACAGACTGCACAAATAAGTTCTCCAGACCACGGATATCATTTGCACACAGAGCACAAACAGCAGCTTTTGTTTCGGGCAGTCTGTGTCAGCTCATGTCCAGGAGTCAGGAATAAGGAGGGTGAAGGAGGAAGGTGATGATGCAGCGACCTACTCCGAGCACAAAACTTTGCTTAAAAATAGTTGCCAGTTCCAAAAAGTCAGGAATTTCACTTTGCACATGTATGTATCAGCTACATTTGGATTGTAAAAAGAGCAATTTTGATCTAAGGATCCTAGTTAATACTCTAATCCAGAAAGTTTATGATAAATAGATGAATAGTTACACGGGAACCCTGTTCAGCTTGCTTAATTCAGCATAAAGAGTCTAAGTGCAGCAAAGCAAAATGGCAAGCACATCTTAATACAAATATATAGACTCTTTCTGCTATTTCTAGTAATGCCACATTTACTATTCAATATTTTCCAGTAATGAGGCTAAATACTCACTTTCTGCATAGAAATGATATATCTGACAGGGGAAAACGTGCAGTATTGAGTTTCCATCAGCGGACATGAAAAGCAGAAGAACAGTATGGGAATTTGTTATTTCTCAAAGCAAACCATTACGATGCTGTGCTGTGCTGACCGTGCTTGTTAAATCACTTTGTGTCATTCATTCCAGCAATTAAATAGATAAAGAGTAGGAGGTGATGTGACCACAACCTACAAGAGAAAATCAACAGAGAGAAGGGGTGCTGCTGCTCATGAAGGATATTCTAGATGAGCAGTATAAAACAGGATTGCACTGTTGGAAGTCAAAACTGGGGAAAATTCCTGAGGAGGGAGACATACTGTCAGCTGCTTACTGATTGATATAGAAGATGGCCCATTTCTGGATGTTTTTCACTTGAGAGCAGGTATCTTTCTAGGAGAGACACTAATTTTGGCAGAATTACTAGGGTGGGACTCCACAGATTGTGCAGTGCAGAGAGTCTGGGGTGATCACAAGGGTTCCTTCTGTCATTCACATCCCTGACTCACCATGGCTTTATTGCCCTATCCCATTTGTGTAATAAACTGCCTGCACCTTGAAGACAGCTTGACTCATTGCATCCAAAGTCACCTGTCAGCTCCTGCCTGCATCCCCCTATTCGAAAGGGCATGGCAGAGATGAGTATTTCCCTAAAGCAAAGGCTCCCATCTCTTGCTCTATCCTTCCCTCTTGATCTTAAATCTTGTTGCCTTCAGCACAGTGATATTTACCTGAATTGCTATCACATTCTATTATTTATCTTTTTTTTCAGTTCTCTATTTTCAGAATCTTTTTTTTTTTCAGCTCTCCTCATCTGGCCCTTCACCAGAGGACAAATAGGAGACAGGATAAGCACCGCCTCACACCCACAGCTACAACAATTTCATGGAAAAGCGAGAGACTGCATTTTATGCTTTTTGTTTATCAGTTTTGCCTAAAAGTTGCAGGCATGCAAAGTCTGACTGCAGCCTGACTTCCAGAAGTGACTTCTGCAGATTGTGCTAAAGCTTTGCCTCTCCTGCCCAAGTCAAACATCTCAGGCTTCTGAAACAAAACACTAATTACATGATCACTTACAAATGTCTCATTAACATATATTGAAGCATATTTCAATGTATATGTAGTGTGTATTTTACATGTGTATGTAATGCATATAAAGAAAGAGCAGCTGTAGTCTCCTCTTTAGCTATACAGGCAAATTCATGTGCTGTTCCCTATCACCAATGAAATTCATAGCAATAAAGAAAGAAAAAGCCCTGTCTCATTACCATGGAGATAATGTGGTTAACACTATTAGAATTTCAGCCTCTATATACATCCCATGGCTTCTGGAGAAGGAAGAAAATGAACAGAAATTGAACAGCCCAACCACCATCAGCAACAAGTACCAAATGAAAAACTCTAGGCAGGCATTCTCTTTTTCCCAGTGAATGATACAACACTAAAGCTTGCTGCATTGTATTGCTCTATGATGTTTTACCACAGGCAATATACTTGGGCCAGCGGGTGAATTCTGCGCAGACAAGTCACCCCAGGCTCACAGACTAGTTTAAGGATTGCACAGGATTGACAAGTGTTTGAGCACGACTTTTTGCAGTGCCAGTCCCAGAGCCGGAGGCCAACTTCCACGTGAGCAGGAGAGCCCAGACTCCAGGATGCAGTCAGGTAGCACACACTGCACATCTCTGCTGTTTTTAGGGGGATTTTTTTCCCCCTCCATTAACAGTCAATGAGTGCGGTATCTCTAAGGAAACTGGGAACTGAATTTGCATTATAGACCCAGGAGAATGCCATGCAAAGGGTGAAAATATGGATCAATACACCTGAACTGAAATATAGCCTCATACAGTCCCTTCCAGTCAGAGCTAACCTACAATTCTATAATCAGTTATGAAATGCAAAAATCCACAGAAGGAAAAAGCTTCCTTCTTGATTTTAACTCACAGGTTCTCCTCCCGGGGATGGTTCAGGAATGGCACTGACTCCAGGACTGCCCCTGGGTTGCTTTCCACAGCTCCCACACAAAGGCAGTTCACTCATACATATTCCATAGCACAATGCTTCAGCCTCTCCATTCTGCTCTGACTCTCTTGTATATGAAAAGTAGGAGTACATCAATCACACATTGAGAAATTCCATCCCCATAAATAGGTGAATTTAAAACCATTCAGTAAAGCACCTTGATACTAGACGCTGCTCAACCTGCATGCTAAACTATCTAGCAGGGACAACATTTCTAAAAGCTGTTTTATTTCTATACGTTTCGTCCATTTCTTTATGTGTTTTTATTCATAAATTCTACTTGATGAAAGATGAGTAGCAAATATATTTTCCCATTTTATGTTATAAAAAATTTATTAATCTGGGTGTATAGGTAGCAATAACATAGGTATATAATAGAAGCTGTCTGATTTATTTATTAACATTTGCCAAGGCTTTAAGGATCCATTTTCAGAATGTGATTAAAGGAGGACTGTTTTCCTCATCATCTGCAATAAGATTGACTCCGTATTCCAGTTAAGTCCGATTTATTTATGATGTATCAATTTACAGAAAAAGAAGAGCACTACATGCAGTTAAACAAAAGTGCCCAGAAAGCAAAAACTGGTTGTGCTGAAAATGACAAAGTACTGGGCAGAAAATCACAAGAGAAATAGCATCAAGAAAAGGCAAAACACAGGCAAAGAGGGAAAAAAAAAATCAGCTAACTAAAACTGGGTACTGCAAAGTTTGCAGCAGTCACCTTGAAAATAAAACGTTTGAAGAGGCTCCACTGAACTATTCCTTAAGCTGAGAAGACCTTAACAAATAAATTCAAACTCAGATAGACTCCTGACATGGTGATTAAGAATTGCCATGACCTCAGTCCTCCTTGAGGGTACAAGATGATATCTGATTATTCCATTATCCTCGTTTTACAAGTAACTTCTGCAATCTGGATGAAAATACATACTCACATGTTTTTTCCCATAATTTAAGAAATTCATGAACTCTAAGTGGGGGCATATGATGTTCATTTCACTTAAATTCAAGTGCATTATTTTCAGAGCAGCCCTCATTTATCAGCTACGCAACGTTTTCTTCTGTAAAGTCTATGATGAGAGAAATTTGATGAGGGTAAGTCACACTTCTCTGATCAACTTAAGTTCTAAAGCTCACCTGTGAAAATTCAGTCTACTTTCCTCGCAAACTTTTGAGCTCAAAACCCCGCCATTGACAATTGCCATATTTTTGTGGCAAGATTTTTGCTAACTACTAAGAAAGCACTTGACCATATGGACTGTCTGTTCATAACCACTGCCAAAGGACCCTGGGTGTGATTCCAAGCAAGAGCATTTACTGTAACACAAAAACACGTCAGCAAAGTATAAGCGATGATACTGGAAAAGGATTGATCAAAACTATTTTGATAGATAACCTTCAGAATAATGCTGCCAAGCATTTATTATTATGATACATTAGCTTTTTTTCCCATTTTCAATACAGAGATATCAAAATTAAAGGCCAATTTTGGCAATACACTTAATTACTGACATCAAATTATGATGCAGAAGTTGAGAACCATTCAAAGGATATAGTCCATGGTTCACACCTATGAAAGATGATGCAAATCTTCCCACTGAGTCAAACAGATAATGAATACTCAAGCTGGAACAGTAAAGATAAAAGCTATAGATAGATAGACAGACATGAGCTGATCAGCATAATGCCTTAACCCCCTCTTGCAGGCCATCTCCCTGCCCCCTTAAGCATTTGCTTGCTTCACACAGTCACCTAAATTATTTGATCCTGGATATTTCTGGACAGCCATAAACCATACATGTGTATGCAGGGATTCCCAGAATACAGTAACTACTCTGCCTCTGCTACGCTAACCTCTCTCACCAATTACTCTGACCCTGTTTGTGCAAAAGGAGTGCAAGATCAAGGTACCATCTCACATAGTGCTTGCTGCTAATTCAGCAAAGCCACTTGTCTCTGTTTTTCTAGTACTCTCATCAACAGAAATGTCTAATTCTGATTCAATCAGCCAGCCTAGCTTAATACAACTCAACCCCCTCTTACTGGCATTGTCTCAGTAGGACTCTTCAATAAAGTAGCCATCATACAGTCAAATCCTATTTGAGCTGCTGTTCAGCCTGCAGCTGTGGGGAAGCCTTCCCAGACACAGCCACTGCTCTATGAGTTTTTCTCTTTTAAAAGCAGAGCATAGGACTTCCTCATTTCTGGATTTATGCTGCCACAGGCATTGCCAATCCTCCATGATCCATGATGCTTCCCACTGAAGATTTCCGTATCAGTCACGCATTCAAATTTGTATCTATCCATTTTCATGGCAGTTCACTGCTCAGCAGAGAAGTGATTTTTGTTTTTCATCTGATCGATGTTGCAGTGTTCATGATGAGAACATACCGTTCGAACCAATCATACAATGGAGAAGGATGCTTTCTTAGGTTGTTTCCTGAATTCAAAGGAATAGCAACATTTATCTGCAATAAAAATAAGCTACATCTGCAATGTCTTCCACTGAAGTCTATTCAAGGATGATAAGAGGACATGCAGCACCCTGTGGTAGTAAACCTACAAGGGTAGTAACCCTTTTCAAAACATTTCCCATCATCCCTTGCATAAAAAATCATAATCTGAAGACAGATGAAAGCAAACATCGGCACCAGCAGTCCTATATGTGAATAATTTAACTTGAAAAACACTTTCTAATTAAAAAAATATATATCAGTAGAGTTAGGAATTCCCCTTAAGTTCTTCTCTAACAACAGTATTTCCATAGTAAAGACCTATATCCTCTCTTGCCTTCGTGAGTCAGGTCAGGCTGAACCTAACATACCTCTGTTACTACTCAGTGTCTTATCCTCTTTTCATGGACTCCCTGAAGAAGCTGTACCACTGCTCTGTAATATACAGACAGAAAATTGTTTTGCTATCAAACAGACTTTGCTGGCTGCAGTGAAGCACTCTGCTCCTTTGGGCTCACGAGGAAAGCTATGCTGCCTTTTCAGGAACACATACTCAAATAACAGCAATATATCAAATTGTTTTCTTCACTAGTTCACAATATCCACACAAAGAAACATTTTGCAAAGCTGAGACCACTGTTAAAAAATGAAAGCAAATGAACTGGATGGAATTAACTAATCCTCACCATTCAGTAATTCCAAATAATCTAATATCCAGCATTTCCAGATACGCCCACCTTGGCCCAAGTGATATACACCCTCTCATATATATGAAATTCTCCTGTGATAGGAAAGAAATGAATACTTAGCTTTTCTAATTTTTCTTTTGTATGATGAGCTCTCAGCAATTTGCAGTAGAGTGTGGACAGTACTTCCCAGAGGGGGAGCACCTCTCTGGCAGAGCAGATGGTTCTAGAACATTCCATGACAGAGAGGAGACACTGCAGCTCTGCTGCTGGTACCCTTCTACCTCCAGATCCAAGATTGTCTGAATAAGTTTGGTAGTAACACAGTGGCAAAACAGCTTATGAAAACACACAGAAAAATACTGTAAGTTTTCCCCTTTGAAGCTACTGGAATTTTTTATTATCACTATTATTTTAAAGGTCAGGCTGGAATCTCCTATTTCACATACAGTGCAAGAGAAGGAATCAGAGCCCCTGGCTTCCAACAGCAGAAATGATTCCCTGCAGAACAGCTTATTCCATTTGTTAAAATGCTACAATATTAAGCATAAGATAAATGGCATTAGCAGCCCATCATCCTGGATGTGATCATTTTAACAATTAGATACGTAAGCATGCAAGCATGAAATATACATTAAGAAGTATGAACATCCTGAATAAAAACAAACAAAAACAACTCCAGAAATGCTTTATTAAAAAAAACAAACACAACAAGCAAAAAAAAAAAATCGCTATTCCTCCTATTTGGTATTTTTAGGCTTATAATCACAAGATCCAAACAACAGAAATGTAAAGTGCCACCATTCAGTTCCCTCTGCTTCTTGTGTGCTGGCTGCCATAGGGATATATTCTGCAACCCCCCCAGACTCCCCACATTTCTTGTGAAGGGTCAGTGACCACTCACTAGAGGGAGAGCTACATGTCCGGTATCAAGAGGAGATTCGACACATCCAGATAGACTACATGGACTCTTTAATGCCCTCTGAATGCCTCTATGAACTGAGAAGAAACAAATGCAGAGGTTAGCAGACACTGAACTGAATGACTCGAGCAGAGCAACAATGCTTGGAAAGTGAGAAAAAACAGTGAACATGGAAAGAGCACCTGCTATCTAGCTCTTCATGTTTTAGAAGTATCAGACAAACCTTTAGTGCTCAAATGCAACTTCAGGTCTTTCTGGAAAGCAAACACAGACTTGCAGCATCTCTGCAGGAACACCTACATTCAGTGCTGTGCAGGACACTCCTGAACATTTCTGCAGCAGAAGATGAGTCGAGGAAATTTATTGCTCTAATAGGCTTTTGTCTTTCTAGCAGGCTGCTACTGCATGCAGTAACATCAACCAACAGCTGTGACTATATTATTTAATGCATAACCAAGCAGATCTCAGCAATTACTATGCATTTCTTTTAATGTACTATATTAATTCACTCGAAGATACCTGCTTTTTTACACCTGATAATGTCTCTCAGTTTGTGAATGCAAACTCAGACTACTCAAATTCTCAGTCACCACACAATTTTCTCCTCCTACAATGAAAAGCTGTCGCTACATCAGAAATAATGGACCTCAAGGCTATCTCCACAAAGCATGATTGTTTACTTTGTGCTTATGGTGCCAGTAATGGCTTTGGAACCATACATTTCCAGTACACTGGTAACCTGGTGAATATTTAAGACCACTTGGGATTCTGCCTATTGCCTCAGGAAAAGCATTTCAGTTTCGTATTTACTATATAAAAATGGTCAGCCTCATTAAGGGACTAGTTCTTCTACTTCTCTTGTCCCTTTCTGTGACTCTTTGCTTTTAAAAGAAGTCAACAGACTAAAGATACTTTAAAAACTAATCTGCCCAGGGAGCAATGTAGGTATTAACATCACATTCTGTCCCATTCTCCCTGAAGTCTTTAGATTTCTCTACCTTACAATGGCATTTTATGGAAGAATCAGTAATTCTGTAACCAATCCAAGTAGCAGCTTCTTAATTGAAACCTCAACTTTTTCATCACCGTTATCCTAATCAGTTATGAAGTTATAGTCACTATGACATCACTACTTAGAAATCCTGTATATGATGGAGTTGCTATGTAGCTTGTTGTGAAATTAATGCCTCCTACTTTTCCACAAAAACTAGAACAAAGAGCACAATAACACTAGTTGACAGAGTAAGTTCTCAGCTACAAAACACTATTTTTCAATACAGTCACCACCATTAGCTGTGCATTTTCTCCAGCAATGAACATGAGCCTGTATGTTGTGCTTGTAATAATATACACCAGCAGATGACCCACTATCACAGTCACCACTGCTGAAATGCACCACCAACCATCTCACTGTGCACACATCCACTGCTTGGTCTCCATAAACATTCAGCAAGCATTGATGAATGCCAACAGGTGCCATTTTTTCCACATGGAGGAATTCAATGATACACTTTTGCTCCATCCACACTTCCACATCAGACGCCATTCTGTCAGACTGTCACCTGTCACATGGCGACAAAATGTAATGGAATGTTGGTGGAAAGGTTCAACGTCTACTGCCATCCCACCAGCATCCACTTCTGACACTGTAGGCCAACACTAATAAAATAGTAAGCATTACTTTCAGAGCAGCCTTCATACTTCATCCACCATGCAGCTGCAAATCCTCAGATAGCCATATGCAGTGTTATATAAATCCAAGAAAATCCAGAATGTCAATGCAGGAGGCCAAAGATCAGTCTTCTTTGTCTTGATGTTATCTAAGGGATAGCATAACATCATGGAGAGTCTATTCATTAAAAACTGGCACTGTAAACAGTATTTATGGGAAATCGTGAAGTACCACTTCCAATAAAGATGAAAAACAGATAGTCACCAGCTCAAAAGAATAATGCATCAGAATTCAGCCATAGCCTGAGTCTCCTGAAGGCTTAACCCAGCATCTTCAAACCACACTGCTTCTCCGTGCAGCCATGAACAAACGTCATCTTTACAATTGCCTCACTTCCCAAAGGAACACATCCCCCAGCTAAGATGAATAAAGAGAATGGGATTTTTGTTTAGTGTGCTGTAATACATTCAATTTTTATCAGCTTTATGTTAACAAACACATGAACAAAACTATTCAGGATTTTAATGTAAGCAAATAAGAAAGTTATGTTAAGCCAGAGAGAAGGGGGCTGCACTGAGATAAAGGAGATAGAAATAAAGCAGATACGAGCTGTTTAATCTCTTCTCTTTCTCCAAGGCTTTCCATACCCAAGCAACTGTTAAAATAGCCCAAGGACCTGTCAGCTGGGATGCATAACCTCATCCTTGTTTCCTTGGAGCAATGGGAGCAGTGGGCTGATGCCTGTATGCTAACCCAGAAGAGTCTTCACAGCTTGAGACTCGCTCTGGAGGTGTGGCTGGGATCCAGAGCTGCGCACCTACACACAGCACATCACCAACTCAGCATCAGCAGAGGTGCACAGAACAATGCAGGAAAACAATAAAATAAAAGGGCAACAAACAAGCAAATAAACCAGTTACAGCTAAGATTCTTTTTTTTTTTTCTTTTTTCTTTTTTTTACACTCGTCTCTCTACTAGAATAGACTGGAGGCACAGGTCTATCAAGTAAAACTTTAAGTGGTCTTTTCCTTTTTGAAGAACACTACTTATACAAGTGAAAGCTCTAACTGATTTTCTGTTGAAAGTAAAGCTCTGGCCTTAGAATTTCGTTCAGCTCCCAGTTCTGCCATAAACTTTCTGTGCATGATACAAGCAAGTTACCTGATGGCATCTGGTTTCACATACCCATTTATAAATGCAATGATATTTCATTATTTTATTTATACAGAATTCTTTGAGAAACATACTGTTCTTAGTATGAGTTTGCACAGTTCAGGTACTATTATATTACAATTATAATTCAAATTACATTTAATTTCAGAAGGATATACTGTTACTGTGGAAGTAATAGGAAATTGGGAGGCCTATCACTCTGCAAATGCAATTACTTTTCAGAGAAAGTCATCTATTAATAAATGATACACAGCTGAATGGAAACAGTTCTTGGAATATGATTTCCCCAGTGCTGTTAAGGCCTGACTACAGGCAGAAAAGCTCTAAAGCTTACTGTCTCATAGTTTATTACAGAAATGAAAAGTTGTTTCCCATTTATTTGGGAGTTACTTTTACAAACTAATAATGAGCAAATTATTTTTGTTCCGCACAGTACCTCACGTGCCTGCCACTATCACTTGACTTTGCACACTTTTCTGAATATCCAATAACAGTCATTTCCATCTGCCTCCCACTGCAGAGAGTGGTGGGTATCTCTCTGTCCCAGAAAAAAACCTCTTTTGGATACCCACCATTTTTGGAAGAACAAAGGCAACAGAGGTTGTCTTAAATGACAACCACTGAACCTTTACCTTGTATTTGACTACGTATAAAATGTAAACCTGAGCAGGCAAACAATGTTAAAAACAAGATAACCTAAGGAAAAAACTATGTAATTTACCTTTGAATTTCAGAGTCCTAGTTAATGCTTTGTTTAATTCCAGAGAGAAATTTACTGAGAAAATTTAAGTTTTTCCTTTATACCTTTGATTTTTGATTTGTTGGTCAAAAAATACTTTTACAAAAAACCAAACACAAGAAACCACTTCATATTGAGAGAAACAGTATCTCTATTGCAGATACACAGCAAAATCAGACAGATTTCAGGGGCAAGGCACCAAGATTTGACCTGTCTTTGGTGGACCCTGGCTAATCTCATTGCTTTGCAACCTAATAAAAAGTGATTCTTACTTTTCTAATATGTTTATATATAAATCTTAATACAATTTACACAATATCAATAATAACTGCTATTATTAGCAGCATTTCTCAACATTATGATACACAGGCTCCCATCTCTTAAGCTGAATAAAGGGCAACCTCATAGTACAAATAATCTTTAGACAGATGCAGCTAGTTAAGCAAAGCCATCTGCAGCAACATGCACCAATGGGTTCTTCTGCTTATTAAAAATAATTTTGAAATCATTTCCTCAGAGATAAGGAAAAACAAAGGCCAGATAGCATTAGCAATCCCTCTTTCATTTCTAAATGATTTATTCATTATAAACAGAAGCTCATCATGCAGATTATTATGCAAAGACAACAACAGTTCAGCTGATGTCAATACCACTCCCTACCCCACTAAACAATGTTAACTGCTTTGTTCCTCTGTTTTCTGTTGACTTCTACAGACACTATGGTCTCCCGGAGAATGGACAGCATCTAGCAAAGCCAAATATTTAATCTCTTCTATAAATGACAGCATAAGCGTACTATGAGACTTTGCTAGAGTAAAAATAATCAGCAGTTAGACTATATTAGTTATATTTTCAAATCCACGCCCTAGATGACTGCCAGACTGTTCTGTGAAGATCTGAGATATGCTTAAACATCAGAAAAAATCCATGTACTAGCTAACAATAGAAGATAGCACTGATGAAAGAGCACTTTCAATGCAGTCTTAAGAGATGGAGTAAGCAACATAGAATTATCTCATGCATTATCAACAATCCTGTATAGATTCATAGTCTACTATGAAGATTGGTTTCCTTCTGTTTTGCAGTGGTAATTGCTATATAGGCTTCTCCTTGAAAAAAAAACTGATATCACCCTGGTCATGAAGAATGCTCTAAACATGAATCCACATTTCTGAAGAACTCCATCCAAGATGCTCACACTGAAAACTCTGACATGCACATCCTTCTCAAAGAATTTAATGCAGAAAGTGAATGCTGAATTTCAGACATTAGCAATGTGACATTTGAAGATAACACATTCTGCTATATTCTATGGGAGTATGCATTGATCCACGCTCCTTCCAATGAAGCCCTAATTTAACACTGGCAAAGAGAACATCAGTGTTCATATGTCACCAAGGTTCCAAGAGCCTCTTTTTTTTCCCCTTCCTCATTTTTTACTTTATTTTGCCTGTGGTTAGACTTTGCTGTAGTTTTATTTCTTCCATCTCTGAAGAGATAGTACTCTTTACCAAGAGGAGTTTTCATAGTATTACTTTACAGGATCTGGGAGAAAGAAAAAATAAAGTCATGCTCTTGTGATAATATTAGCTCAATTTCTTGATGTTGGTACATGACTAAAATTTTACCCACATTAGTGGTGTTTTTTTGTTTAATGCACTGATCTTATTTGTAAATGAAGAGCCCAAGTTTCTTCCAGTTGACACAGTCCTGTCAAAATCAATATGAAACTCCTAAACAAAAGAAACTGTGTACATAGTACCATATTTTATAATTTCTTCATTTCAGCAAGGCACAGATTGATAAGAGATCCATAAATCAGAGTTTATACATGGCCAAACATTTTTGATAGCTTTTGAGATGTGTTTCCCATTGAGTATTTGAAACTGTGTGGAGTTTACATATCCAGGCCAATCCTCATTGACAAGTTAATGATTATCCTTTGCCAGAAACTTCTCCAAACTAGTGCATGCACAGTCACTATCAGCCTGTGTAATGAAAAAGCAACTCAGCTGACATAGTTTCCATGTAATATTTATAAACATAGTTAAAAAGAAGATTAAAGAAATAGGTATTTTAGAAGTACAGAGCTTATACTCCTAATACCTTCCTTTTTCTTCCTTGCTCTAGGTTTGCCTCTGAAAAACCAAGCAATGAGGAGAGAAAGGGGTTGTGGTTCTTTTTTACATTAACAAACACACACACTGAACGATCTGTTACAAAGTTTTTTTAGTTTCTTCTATTAAAGTCAGATTATTCTCTACTTTCCCATGAGTCTGCTTGTGCTAGTGTTTTTTTTTTTTTAATTTCTCTATTTTTAGATAAGGGCACGTTAACACTGCTGAGACTATGCTGCTGCCTCAATATTCACAAAAGAAAAATGAATCATAAATCAATTTTAAATGATTCAGCCACATTTGCTAGGAAGAAAACAACTATGAGGGCTGCACTGAAAGTAACGCCTCCTATTTTATTATTATTGACAGCAGCAGGGAGGCAATCTGACAAAGTGGTGACTGACATGGCAGTGTGGATGAAGCAAAGGTGTGTCACTGACTTCCTCCATGTGGAAAAAATGGCACCCATTGACATTCATACCTACTTGCTGAACATTCCTGGAGACCAAACAGTGGATGTGAGCACAGTGAGGTGGTGGGTGGTGCACTTCAGCTGTGGCAAAAGCTATGTGAAAGTCAAGTCACATTCCAGACAGCCATGCACGGCTTTCATACCACAAAGTGAAGTGCATCTCAGTCAGCTCATCCACGTGAATCAGCCCATTACGACCAAGGAACTGTGTAAAAAGCTGAGTATCTGGTTCAGTGCGCTGGAAATTATTGTGGCAACATTAGAATATTGCAAAGTTTGCACCAGGCGGGTCCCATGAATGCTCACACAGGAACAGAAGGAACACCAAATGCAAGTTTATCAGGACCTACTGAACCAAGGCAAGGCTGAAGGTAACAGTTTCCTGGATCATATCATTACCAGTGGCAAGACATGGAGTTACCACTATATGCCGGGCTCAGAACATTACTGCATCGAGTGGTGACATGTGAATTCCCCATTGAAGAAAAAGTTGAAAACATAGCCCTCAGCAGCTCAAGTTATGTGCAGTATCTTTTGGGATAGGAAAAGAGTGATCCTTCTGGATTTCCTGGAACACAGACAAACCATCAACTCTGACCACTACATCGCAATGCTGACTAAGCTGAGGGCTCAAACTTTCTGTGTCAGGCCAGAGAAGACAACAACCTTTCTCTTGCAAACATGCTAATGCCAGGCCCCAAACCAGTCTGAAGACCAGGGAGCACGCTGCCCATCTTGGCTGGACTATCACACCCACCATGCAGTCCAGATTTGCCACCTTCCAACTTCCACCTGTTTGAACTGATGAAAGAGGACTGCATGGGCAACATTTTCCTAGCAACAACGGCATCATAGCAGCTGTGAAACAGTGGCTCAGCTCCATTGGTGCGGACTTTTTTTTTAAACAAGCACAGCATACAGACTCATGCTCATTGCTGGCAAAAATGCATAGGTAATAGTGGTAACTATGTTGAAAAAATAATGTTTTGTTTCTGAGAATGTGCTCTAGTGCTATTGTGCTCTTTTTATTTCCATGGAAGCAGCATTACTTTCAGAGCAACCTACCTATTTCCTAAAACAATGAAATACTGATATGTATTTGTGTTATCTGAGTTCACTTTTTTGCTGTTGTACCTGTGAGCCAAACGCAAACAGAAGAATTTAGTTATCAAAGCCCATTTCTTCCACTGTGGTTTTGTCCTTAGGAACATCTGCTGACAAAATGATACAAGGTAATTCCCTTGAACAATATCATTTTGGAAGATGAAAACTGCTGAGTATGTATGGCCTTATTCAAATATTTCCTTTATTTAAATAAAGCACTATTTTCCATTGATCCATGCAGCTGTGCACAGGATCTGAACAGAAAATACTCAAATAACAGTGGTTTAGTTAGTAATATCCATGAAATCTATCAAGTGAAATTGGCTTGCCATCAAATCAGTGTGATTAATGAATATGCCAAAGTTTATCAGCAGGCAGTTTGGGTGCAGAGTCATAAAAACTGTTAATGGCAAATAATGCGCTCCATTCTCCACTCTAGAAATTTTTATCTCATTGTGGCAATTGCAGAAATTAAATAGCTACTGAGATTCTCTCACAAGGATTAGCTGTTGTAGCCATTTTAAAACACAAAAGGTCAGATCTCCCTTAGAGCTAAACCTTTAGAAATTAATTGGAGGTTTCCCCCCCACAACTATAGCCAATTAACATAAGCTACCTCTACTTTTCCCTGCCTGTCAGAGGTATGGTTCTTGGATGTTTCCTTCTTGTTAATGTTATGAATTGTAATGATGATTTTTTTTTAATTTTTTAAGGGAACAGAAAATAGAAGCTGCACTAGCTGAGAAGCAGACATTAGCAAAAAAAGAGAAAGGACTACAGACTAACAGACTAGAGTGTTTTTTTTTTTTAATGTCCAGGAGGCAGGATTTCATGGTGCTGCATTATCGGGTAAAGACCAAGCTTTGCTAAAAGAAAGCTCAGCTGCTTGCTGGCAGTGCAGAAGACCTGCTCTACCCCAGGATGGCTATAACCAAGACATGCAAGTTTTAGCATGAAACACCTGGTCTTCCGTCATCCTACCAGCCAGCAGGTAGGGAATGAAAACACCACATGCAACACCTGCTCACCCTGAGGCTATGGGTATTTTCATCATAGAAAGTTAGCAGCCACAGATTACAAACCAATGCACAAAACAACAAGCAGAGCTGTGCTCTGGTAGGACAGTGGATCTTAGTGCTAAATTTGAACCACAGCTCTAAAACTGAGTGACAGATGAGTGTCCAGGTAAGATCTTCAAAACAAAGTCATTTTGGACTGGATGATCTTGTAGGTCTTTTCCAACCTAGCTAATTCTATGAAAGAGCACATTCACATTTCTTATATGCTAAACAGTAGATACTCTTTAACACACACAGTGAATTTCTAATCCAAACACTGTATTTTCTAAAAGCATAGAAATACCTGTTCAGGTATTCCCCACACACTCTAGAAAAAGATTGCTCACTCTAAAAAAAAAATTATATATGATTCATCTTGACACTAATCCATTACTGGTAATCCAGTTTCAGTGGCATGGACATATAGCCCACAAAGTAATTTATTTTTGGCAATGGCATGAGGAATTTTCACAAACTCATGCAGAGAATGCATGCAGATGTCTCTGGGCATTCAGGATACTTCATAAACAGACTTCCACACATTAATAGCCACGTATCATCTCATTACTTCTTTTCAGAAACAGTATTGTTCTCTTTACCTGGAGAAATATTATTTCTCCAATAGAAGAAAATAAAGATTTGACCAAGAACAAGTAGACTGCTGTAGCTAGCTGCAAAAATCTTATTCTGACTGACCAACCACCCATAATTAATTATATCTTACATACATATTAAATTCTACCGACTTTAAAAACTGAGCCCAGAATTCTTAGTTTTGTCCCAGTGATTACGCTTCCTTCCCCATTAAAGGGGAACACAGGATGGCAGAAGAGCCACAATGGCTACGAACACATCCAAGAACATCCCCTGAGACACATCAGAATAACCTTCTGGAGATTTGCAGCTACGTCACAACTCCCATAGCCAACTTGTCATCTTTATGTGATCTTTGAGGTCCTTTTCAACCCAGGCCATTCTATGATTCTATGATTTATGACTGACACTCTTTCCTGGAGAAATCCTCGAAGAGCTAAAACTAAAGATTCCTGAAATGTCTTCTAAGGTACTGATAGCTCCACAAATTTCAGGATAACGCATTATTTTATTCAGTCGCAGAACAAAAACTCACAACTTTCTTCAGTTCCAGTATTTGTTATAGGGTTCTTCCTTTTCTTTGCCCTTTTTGATTAGGAAAAAAAAGGCAGAAAATAATTCAAAAGTTGCTCAAGGGAGAAGATTAAGAAATTAAGAACCATTACAGAGATTATTTTGGGTTTCTTGTTAATAAGCTTATTCCTTGCCACGCTGTTTGAGTTCTTCCCACATATTCTCATTAGAAAGAGAAGTTTTGCATTAGCCTTTCCACATCTCCTTGCAGCAATGCTGGAAGCTCTCTGGTGCCTCAAGAAGCTGGCAGGGGCTAGGAAATGCTTCCCCAGAATGTGGAATCAAGCTAGACCCAGGAAGCTGGGACAAAGGTCATTAGTAGCTGTTCAGTGAACCATGATCATCCTTCAAACCCAGATTAAATTTAAGGACAGAAGCCATGTACACACCTCTGCAGGGAGGGAAACTACCTCTATCATCAGGAGTCATAGCCTACTATATATAGTCCTGCTTCAGGTATTACCACAGTAGTTTGGAAACAGAAAGTTCTGCATGAAGTTTCTTAAATGTTGTACCACTAGTGGCCCTGATGTAGTGCTGAGGGCTACAGAAGGACACCACATAGAAATGAAGAAATTCTATTAAAATGGAATTCTGCAGATGCATCTACAGCTCTATCTGAACGTTTTCACCTGCATCACTGCACAGAAGAGCTCCACAACACAGAGAAGCCATGAAATGCATCCACCACGCCTCTATCTGCCTTATAACTTATGTTGATACTGCCTTGCACAAGAAGTACAGGTGCAAACAACAGCCTTGTCTAATACCTCATGCTCTTGTCTACTACAGAAAGAAATCTTTGCACTTCTGTTGCTATTTGCCTGCTACCAGAACTATATCAAAAACTTCAATAAAACTATGAATAATAAAAAAATCTGTTTAACAGCATACTGTACATATTCTCTTTCTTTGAATTTTCAAAGAGTTGAATTAATTCTCATGAAAACAGTTTGGAAAAGAAAGATCAGATGAGAAAAGGTGAGAAAAAGTTAGTATATTAATGAGTCTTCCTTTCTAGAGACAAAAATAGAGACAACCTGAAATAACTAAGAGTAAGAAATTATTCTGAATATATTATGGGCAAAATATTTTATCCCAAGGCCAAGGTTCATCAGTTTCCACTTGGATTTATTTATGCAGCACCACTTTGGGGTATGGTGCAACAGTCTTCTGAAATTGTCAAATTTGTCATGTCAACAGATGGGCTGTAAGAACAGAAGCACTGAACTGGGATTAAGATGATTTGGTGCTGAACGAATCCACCTAACTGCTAGTTACAGCCAGAAAAGCTAGATACAAACTTAGATCATTATCCGCCCATTATGAGTCATGCTGTTCATGCTGTTGCTTGTTCAGAAACATTACATCTCTTTGTGAGCTTTCCCTCACTGTTGTGATTTTTTGATAAAATTATGCTGGACATTGGTTAGGAAAATTAATACTAGCTGACCAGAAAAATAGATGCTCTCCCCTCTCAACATTTCAGCTATCACATTGAGTTATGTTGCTTAAATCTAATCATAGCATGCTACCTTGTACCATGCTGTTACATCTGATGCAATAAATCACTAAGTCATGCTAGAATCAATCTACACTCAGCTGCAGTAGTGCTACCTTCTCCACTGGTCTGTGTTGTGTTTAATCGATCCAGCACCAAACGAAGGCTGTAGCAGACTCCTTCATTTCAAGTGTGTTGGAATTGTATTAATTTAGGGACATGGATTCATATGATCAAGTCTTCATTAATTTGTCTGAAGAATTCTTGTAACCAAGGTTCTTAATCACTCCAGGAAAAGTAGGTAGTAATTAGGTGTAATGGGCAACCTTGGGACTCTCCCTGGCTCTCATGTTATTGAAATCTGTATTAGCTTTGGCCTAAAGCTAAACTTACCAAATATTGTATCCATATATATTCATGCATCCAAATACCAAACTCACCCATAGAAAAGCATTCTCCTGCTGTGTGAACCCATTCATGGCTGCTAGCAGATAGACACAAGGAGAAAGCTTTCCATACACCACATTATTAATCTGTACTTCCAGCTCCTTCATCCAGATCAACCCAAGGTTCCTGTATCTATATGAAACGTGCTCATGCCTACAAAGCACTTCATTAGCTACCCTTTCCCTGTAAGGTGTGGGGAGGGTTTCTGTTAGACATAAGATGATCATATTTATGTTCCAGTCTAGAAATGGCCAAGTATTAAATGATCTAGAAAAGAAAAGCAGTTACTTCACAGCAGGCCTAACCAATAATCACCACACTACGTTGGACTGAACCATCAGAAAAAAAAGTAACTCCACCAGGTTGTGACAACAGCTTGCATAAGTAAACCTCCAAAAACAGACAAAGCAATAAAATCTTTATAGATGGCATTTAGGATTACTAATAAGAAAAATGACTCAAATGCTAATCCTGTTACAATACTTCATTAATTAGATCTTCAACTTGTAGAGCACATTTTGCAGAGAATTCTGTGCAGTTACGTACAGTAATCTACACAAAGACTGTCTGTCATAACCCATTTGTTGGGCTCATATTTTCTTCTCTGCTTTATTTTATTTACCCATTAACTGTTGTAATAATTTCCAAGATAGAATGTCCTGTAGCTTTCACACATTATTTATACACCTGACGTACACAGACATTACAAACTCTGGTCAATACAAATCCACTTTATCATATGCCAAAGCAAGAAGAGTAAAAGCGAATTACAGTCTTCCTGAGATGTGCTATTGTAAACCTTCCCGTGTCCTCCCCATTAAAAAAATAAAAATTACAGCATCCTGTTTGTCTAAGAGACAAAAGGCAGATATTAAGCTTTGGCTTACTTGAACAGTGTGCCAGTCGTTAAAAGAGAATAGGACAATTCACACTGTCACACATCAGCAGCATTCCTTAGACTCACCTTCCTAGAGCTAACTTGATTTTAAGTCTCATAAGGTAAGAAACACGCTCATGGCATATTCATGTCTCTGAATAGCCTTAAACTCAATTTTTGATCACGCTCATTCATGTATCTATGAGCTAAAGCTATCAGTCAGACATGCACTGCATCCACTTCCATCCTCCAGTTGCCTACTGTGCCCAAAGCTGTAAAGAAATACAGCTTCCTCCTCTGGCAATTGCCAGTGGCAATAAACGCAGTACTTGTTATGTTAGATTACGTTTCTGGCTAAAAATGCAAATTGTAATGATTCTTTGACAGAATTAGGAACTAACTTCAGACGCTTTTAAGAAACTTTTGATGAATAAAATTTATTCAATAACTGTACAGTTTTCAGAGCTCTTTTGTGATAGGTCTAGTAGTAAAATCTAAAATATATTTTAAACATGAGTGAGACTACTGGTAACTGTTCAAACTTCACTGGAAGAACGCCCCTGTGGTTTGCACAATCCTTTACTGCTTCCTTCAGCCTTTTCAAGAATTACTTAATTGCAGATTGGAGCAGAATTTTGGTTCTCATTTGGGTTCATCCAATTTTGAATCCTCCTGATAAGAGAGAACCAAGTGGCATGATTCAAATGCTCCTTTTCCCTAAAGCGCAGGTCCAGCCAAACTAATCAAAGCATTCCTCTGTCACATCTACACAAAACATGCTGCAGCTTACAGTCACACAGTGGGAAGACTGCATTGCATGCAACCATTCTTCTCTAAGGTGATTTCTTAATCACATGAAGGTAGCAGGGTCAGGAGGGGGCAAAGGGAGATAGTAGTGCAGGAGATACCTATTACTCCATTAGCTGAATTTTCAAATACTACCATCTGCTTCTGTCTCCTCAGTGCCAAACCTATAACAATCTTGCAATTGAAATAATTCACAGTAAAAGTTGCAGTTTGATCATTGTTACTGTGAAAATTTTCAGTTGGTTTCAGTTCTCTGGTCTCAAAATAGTTTTGCTTCTCTCAGCACTGCAGTATACTCATGTAAACCTGAACATGGTTTAAACATACTTATACTCCGCATTTTGGACCAAGATAAGACACCGTTCAAATCATTTGCTTTGCTAGATTATATGACTGAGTCATTCAGTTCAGAATCCAGTTCCCTGCAAGGTCCAGCACCAGATGCTGGAGAGGACATGGAAAAAGCCCCAGAGCCATATGGGTAAGGGGATAAACCAAACACAGGAACCAGTTGATACACTGAAGCAAAAGATTCAATTAGTTCTATCATTCTCCATCTTACATAACTCAAGTTTTCATTAGTAAAAGCAACTCTTCTGCCTGGCCTTGACCAGCACTCAAAGGCTGGGTCTTTATTGGCTGCACACCTAGCTGAAAAATGTGGGAAACTTAAATCATGCTGTCTGGCTGTTCAACAGGCTGTAATTCCTCTTTCATAAACAATGACTCAAGCAGCTTTCCCAGAAGAGTGCTTTGCCTACACACGCCACTTTTCCAACTCAGTGTTATCATCAGTGTAATGTCACTGACATCTGCAATTCTCATTTTAACTGCACAGGACCCCAAAACAGTATTACAAGTGTCACTAGAGAAAGTTGAGTGTATTCCCAATTAAACCTTAAGATTGACAAAGATGCATGTACTGCTTGTTTCAAAAATACATTAATCATCCAAATCTGTCACAGAATGATTCACGAGCAATTCATTTGTAGCCTATGCAAAAAGTGTCCCCGATCAGAGTTCCCTTCTAAATTTAGATTCCACAGTAGTTAAATTAAAAATAATATATATTAAGTCGGTGGATGTGGAACATTATTCTTTTAGATAAAAATAAAAGGTTGTCCGGGGATTTTAATTAGTTCAATAAGCTATGAATGACTACTGCCAACTTTAAATACCAAGAATAATTTTGAGTCTCTGTTCCACTAATTAAGAAATACTTTCAGCTGTAGATTAGCTGAAGAGTCCTGTTAGCTGTAACTAATAAGCCTAAGCTAGTTTTGATGACAATTGAGTCTAGATAAACACATTAGAATTCATTTTCTGCCTTGGAAATGGTAAAGATTTGGCTTCACAGTCTTGCCTCCAGCAATGCTTTACATAACTGTTTTATGAAATGTCATCAGCTCATTCAGTGCCTGAGGTCCTACTGTGAGGGAAAGCCATAGTTCTATATATGTCACACATATTCTGACTACCTACCAAAATAATAGGAACATCATTAATTTGATTGACTGGATATGGATCAAGAAGTGTTAAAATGTTCTTTTCAGGACTTGACCCTAACAAAAAAAGTTTAGAGAACAACCTCAGATTCAGGTTTTCAGATGGACCTCCATTTTGCCTTTGGATTACGCTGCAATTTTTCACATAAACTTGCACTTACAACTGAACATCAAAGAATATGATTGCCCCCTCGAAATCAGTGTATGAGGAAGCGGTTTTTTTCCTCTTACATACATGGACCCAAATTAAACATACCCATTCAACAAGGAAATTGTTTACAGAAGTGCAAATTGGAGCAACATTTTACCTAGAAATGGGTTGAGTGTGTGGAGTGTGGGGGGAACATGTAATGATTAATTACCTGCATTCTGATAACACCATGAAGAAAGCTATGTAGATAGAGACATCCTGATTACATATTGCCAGCAGAGGGCAAAGGAAAAAGAAAACAGGGAAATCATATCTGAGGAAGGAGCCAGAGAAGCATACTTATGTGGCCTCTCATCTCCAGCAGAAAACCCAGTGAGATCTGAGAGTGCACCTTAGCAATCTTACTGTTAGCTCACAGCCTAAAACACGCAGCAGAGTGGGGAGCAAGGAAAAGGAAAATAAGAACAACAACAAAAAAATGCATACACTTTGCAGAACAAAACATCTTGTTCCACTAAGATCTATGTATTGCAGAAGGACAGTGACATTAAAAACAGAAAGACGGCCAGCAGCAGCCCCTATAGCAATTTGGTTGTGACAGCTTGAAGGTATGTGAGCAGTAAAGAAATTCTGCAAGTCACATCTGTTCCTTTGATTTTATATTGGGCTTTTTCTAGTAGTAAGTGAAATGAATATGAAAGCCATTGCAAATCATATCAACCCCATGTTTGTTGTCTTGGAAAAATAAACCTTGTACCAGGTCAGATGTCTCAACCAATTGAGAACTCTGTCATGGAATGAAAAAATAACTTCCCTGATCCTAAATAATCCTTTCCAAATGCAGTTCATAAAACACAGTGGATAAAGCACATCTACACTCTTCTATCCAAACTGCTTTCCAAGGCAAGGTGCCTCATCAATCCAACAGAAAAAAAAAACGTGTGCAAACAGTTGCTTATTCTCAAGTTAGTGTTTTTTTTTTTTCCTTTTTTACCACGTAGTAGTAGAAATAAGCATACTGGTACAGGGGGAGGGAGGGGTGAACATTACTTTCTCCAAATGTTCTATTTGTGAAGCTACATCATTCACAAACCAAAGTGCTAGGAAGTCCAACTTTTACATTTTTCCTCTGCAACTCTGTGTGCTGCTACCACCACTCAGGAGTTTAAGTGGGAGTTTAACTTTTTTTTCCCCATCTCACAGCATGCCAGTCACATCCGTTCCTGTTTCGTGCCTTACCCAGCATTACCCCTACCTGGACAGAAGGCCACACAAGACCCAGTACTCTGGAAAAATTGTATACTGGTGACACAGTAATGAAATATTGTAAGCTATTCTTAAAACTAGGAAGAAGAAAAGCTGCTCAGTCAGCATGCTATTATTATGCCTTTCCAAAGGTTGAAAGACAGACTATGGAAGATGCTTGACAAGAAGCATCAGTGGTGGACATGGCATGGAATCACAAGGCAGGGGTCTACAGAAGCACTAAACGGCCTCCAGCCACTCAGTTCAGCTGCCCACTCCTGCCTGTATTATCTTGTTTAAAAATGATATTAAAATATATTTTTACATGTATATAAGAAGATTTTAAAGGAGGCAGAGAGGAGAGCCAACAGGGAACTCAGCTTTATGGGTAAACTGCCAAACTCCTATGCCATTAAGCTGCAACAAATAAAAAAAAAACATTAAAATTAAACTAAGTGAGCTAAATGAACTAAAATTAGTACTGGGTCAGAGAAAAGTATCTCCACTGCCAAAGAGACTTGATGAATGATGCAATTACAGCAACCAAGAGAAATCCGTATTCCCCACTCCAAATCTTGCTTAAGAAATAAATCAGTCATGTTATCAAAAGGAGAGGTACCTGTGCTTCCATACTGGTGGATTTACAGGGGTGAGAGCAGATGGTGTTAGATGGAACTGAGCAGGATTCAAAATGTCACGTCACAAAGAATCATCAGGAAACTGAAGTGCTACTATTTCTGCCCCCGCAGTACTTTTAGTGCTGTAAGAGTCTCAGCATCACTATTATTGCCTCCTGTCTGCATTTGCAATGAGTCCTGAGCAATTTTTACTCCTGAACTATGCATTCAATATTCTCCTGCTCTTTTAAATTTCTCTTTTGCTAGTTTGAGTGTCACAAGACAGGAACAAAAACCTTTCTAAATTTGTCTCCTTTCTAGGTCTTATACACTAAACATAGGTACTCAGCAATCGCTACATGAAACATCAGGCTATTGCTTAAAGTTCTAGCCTCTCCTACAAAAAAAATACACTCCTCTAAAGCAGCTCATCTGCCTTTAAATTGCAGCCTTCTTCATGTAAAACTGGAGTTATACATTTATAGCTCTGGATTGCACTTCTTGATGCCAACAGGTCTGCAACCACGCTTGGTAGATGTGAAAGCCTGAAGGCTTGATCTTGAATGAATTGGAAGTTGGCATCAAAATCTCCATTAATTTAAGGAAAACAGCCCTCCAGTTGACTTGCTCAATCCATCCTTCAATATCTACCTCATTCTAGTGTTCTCTGCTTGTAGGAGAACTTTGCAAGTTGACTACTCTGACACTTTCAGTAATGTAGCAGAACACGTGATATACTGTCTTACCCAACAGGAAGATTTGCTTCATCTGATATTTATTCCTCCACACAACGTTATCCAAAGGAAAGCTCATTATCTTAATTGAAAAAAGATAAAAGAACATAGGTGTGATTCTAATGTCTCCTATGCACCCCAAAAGATAAAATGTTACACCCAAATTCAGTAGGTTATAGCTTCCAGTCTCCATTTATCTAATGTGCTATTGAAGATAATTCCCCATTCTCAGAACTGTTTCACAGGAGTATAAATGCAGTTTTCACAAAAACTCACTCTGAATGCTAAAGCCAGTCAAACTCACTCTAATATCAATACTACTGAACGCATTTCCCATGCATGTCCCATCTTCGCTTTTCTTTTTAAAACCCAAAGAAGTGCTTCTATATCAATATTAAATGAATTTGTTTGCTGCCTGGAGGCCAAATTAAATGTGTTTTTATACTCAGCACTCACATAATAGAGAGAAATAAGAATAAATGAGAGCCATTAATTAAATCTCAGGGGGAACCACATTGCTGCAAACGGAAAAGAAAACCTATTTTTCCCGTAACTAGTATTTTATGCTGAATGCATCATATTTGCTATTCAAGACCAGGTTTGTTTTTCCAACACACACTTAAGTGAACAGTCAGATCACAAATAAGTCTGATTCTTCCATTCAAACCTAAACATGAGTTTTTTGAGTCATGAGCATATTCATAGCCTAAGTGTGTTTGCTGCCCGTGCTTTAGGGTACATGGCTTCATAAAGAGTGTAGGCTAATAGCTTTGCCAACATTAAAGTCATTTTCAAGTCTGATCCTAAAAAGACCATTTTCTTGCTAACAAGCCTTCACATTTAAAGATGGTTTTAATTTACCTAATCATGAGGCTTCCTAAGCTTAAGATGTTAGGAAGGTGAATTTTGCTGAAATATAAAAAACAGCAGTTTTGTTTTGGGTTAGTCTCCTGTTTCATGCAATACTCCATCCAGCGGTGTTCTGTCTAGTCTATTCTGATCAATGAGTTACACATTGGGTTTCACTGGTGGCAGTACTGTACTTCCTTTTACTGTGCCATTTTCCAGAATCCTTCTTGAGTTGGTTCTGGAATTGTAACCCTGGAGAAACAGGGTATGTATCTTCTGGAAATTTAGAATTGTGAGGTCTGTAATTGACTGCCCTAGAAAGATACCCAAAGGAAGTCATGTGCTGGCAGTTGTGTATCTTGGTTCACATGGTTGAGTTTATGCGAAGTCTCAGTCATTATAGATGCTAAACCTGGTGAAAAAGTGTTTTGTGAGTGTGAAGAGCTGAGGAGAAATTTTCATAATAATTATGGAGTCAAATAACTTCCTCTTTCTCTCCACAAATACTGTCGTATCCTCTTATTATTGTCACTGTTGTAAGCAGACTAGATTACCTGAATTCTCTTAAAGGTAATCACCTGCTTGTATCTGAACCTTCCTGCGAGTTCATCCTTTGATGAGGTCAATAGAGTATATCATTGCTTCTCATCTCAGATTCTTGCTTTGGCCTTTGTGATAAGTAATCAGTTGCTCACAACTGCAGATTAATAGTGCTTTTCAGATATGGAGAAGTTCTGCATGTGTCTGGGATTTCATCCTGTTGTTTAAACTCTGAGAAAGATGGGGAAATAGTAATCTGAGAGAGATCAGGACAGAGCAGGTGAGGGCTGTGATCAGCAGCCACTGAGAAGCAGTCTAGAGGTGAATAAGAAGCAAAGCGACTGTTCAAGTCTTACTGCAATGATTTACAATTCTTCTGAAGCTATTTCAACGCCCATACTTCCAGCCCATTCTTCTTCCATTGCTGACTTCCTATTCCTCCTTCTTTCTGGGCAATCTGAATTCTAGAGATGAAGATGGGATTCCTAAATTGGTCTCAGTTGGACATAAAGATCTGATTTGATCATGTATTGATTTGACATCTAACAGCTGTACAGGGGCTTAGCAACTTGCACAAGTGAAGCTTGTTACTCAGAATTAATTTAAAAGAAGGTCATCTTCTCTATTTGGATATTTGTTCAGTTGACTATAGCCTGACCTATATCACTGTGGCTGAAGTATGTGACTTGAATTTTTCCGTTGATTGCTTTTTTCCTTTTAATCTTTAAAAAAAAAAATTGTTCCCAGATTTTAAAGTGGTGCAAACCTGTCTACAGTCAGCTACAACTACAGCTTAGATTTTACCTGGCCTTTCTTTGTCATTAATTACTGTAATGATTCTGATGAGGGCTGCCTAGTGGTTTTTTTTCCCCTCTGAGATGTGACTGAAAATATTAGACAAAAGTTTAAGCAACAAGTTAAGATCAGGTAACTATCTCTCATTGTTTAGCCACATAATTGGTAACCTGTAGTATAAAAAAAAACATCTAAGCTCTTCATTCCTCATTGTCTCCGTGATTTACTTCTAGATCTTTTCATTAGTGCAAGAATGCCTGTTACAATATTTTGATCCTATCATTGGGTAATAACAATGAAATAGACTTGTAAAGTGAATGAAATCATAAAATCATAAAATGATTATTAAACTAAATGAAGTGTAGCAAACTAGTGAAGATCTACAAAACTGAATGACGTTCTCTAATTTTTTTAATAATAATAATGCTTGAAAATTAAAATTCCAGTTTATTCAATGTTCATTAATGAGTCTGGTGAAATCTGCTGCATATAATTAGTTTGTAACAATCTGCCATACTGGATGCTGGAAAAAGAACTTGCATCCAAAAATTTAGGGTACAATAGCCAGTCCTGTGCTAATCATGAATATTATGCAATATGTAGTAAGGTCTAAATTAGCTGTTAAAAGGTGAATATAATTGTTGTCCCAGCTGTTTTGTAGCACCATTTGAAATTGACTGTATTTGGGCTGCAGTGAGCTTCACACTATCAAGTTTAAACACACTACCAAGTTTAAAAATACATTATTTTTCCCTACTTCTACTTGGAGTAGCACCTGGGTATTCTAAACACCTCTGAGTGAGAAGTAACGATGTGAAAATGATTCTACTTGCAACACAGGTACTTTCTCTGAGCGATCTGTCTTCAAGTTTGAAAAAGAATTTGCTCTCTACTGTTTCTTTGGGGTCTTTAGTGAATAACGTTCCTGTAACCATGTTCAGTATCTGGTGATTTGGGCCCCGGATGAAATATGCCGCAGCAGAGTTTCACTGCTCACATTTGCTATGTATTTAAATAGAGCTGAACAGGATGTTTTAGAAGAACATACTTCAGCTATAAGTGCCAATTTGTCAAAACCGGAACTGTGTGGGAAAGGGCTGACTTGATCCATTTTTTTTCTATGAAAGAAGCTTTAAGGAACAGATTTCAACTGCATCTCATTTCAACATTTTCAACATGCAAGTGGCAGCTTTCTTGGCTTGGAAAAAATATCTGAAATTTAAATAAATGTAATAAAAAAATACTGTGAATTCTAAGAGAATGAAATAATTATAGGAAAGAAAATGAGACTTAAGTACTCCTGACTTTAATTAGACTCGGTGGCTCTGTATCTGCTGTTTTCAGTACTCCTGTGCTCAGTTGCAGCCAGCTCATATTTCTCACCGTTGCTTGACATACCCTTGACCTAATGCTACTCCCATTCAAACTGACAGTAAAGTAATGCCTAGCTCCATTTACACTGACTGTAAAACTGCTTTGGGCTTAGGGCAGTGGTGAACTCTTGAAAAGCCCACCTTTGCTCCTGCAGCAATACACACAATAACTGGCAGTACTACTGGCTGATGAGCTGCACTGCAACTGAAAGTATAACTGCTGCCTACAATGCAGTCTCACTGAAAGAGATTACAATGGCATTTTCTATGATCTTGTAGTGAGAAAGTGTGGATTGCTGTCTGACAAAAGCAATTTTTTTGTGCATCGTTATTGGAGTTGGTGTAAAACAGCATCCACGTTGAAAAATCCTGTGGAATCACATTACTAAGAATAAAAGCAAGAGGATTCTACAGAAATAACCCTGAGATCAATAAGCTATTAGGAATTAATTTGGCTTTTGTGTAGCAGTGTTCTTTCTGTACATTTAAAAAAGTAAATAAATGTTCTACGTAATTACTTGGTGGAGATGTAGTCCCTCTTCCTGTGTTATTAGAAATTATCAGCCTATTTAATGGTTGTTCTTTTTTGTTAAACTGCACAGCACTTAAAGGGTTGAGATAGCCAGTAAATATTATTGGTATAATTTGGTAAAAGAGAGCTCAGGGAATATATTGTTTTTTTCCAAGCTGTGATTGATGGAAATTATTTCCTCTTTGGCCAATGAAGTATTGATAGAATTGATGTCATTGTGTGAAATAATGTTTTTATCAGACCTTAAAGGTCGTTATATGGACCTGCAGAGAAGATTTCTATGGAAGATTATTTGTCCTTGTGTGCTGTGATTTACCCTTTCCTTATATGAGAGTAATTGTAAGAAGGAAAGGTTATTTAGGACAATCAGTGGCCCTTTGTCTTCCACCGAAATAGAAGTTATTGAAGTTAATTATAAGGCAAGGCACACAGTATTGAACAACTGCATTGTAGAACCTTGGGGTAGAAGTAGACCTAATGCACTGTAGGAAAAAGAAATTGTTCATCCCCACGTAACGATGAAGTTTATACACAGGGAAAAAGATCTTGAATTACTGGTAGTTCTCTGAAAACATCAGTCCTCAGCTTCTTGGTAGTCAAAACTAAATGCAGCCTTAAACATTAATCAGGAAAACGTGAATAACAAAAAGCATCATTCTGTCTTCATGAATCACTCACTTTGACATGCGTACATTCAAATGCAATGTACAGCACATTGCACTGCTTCACAAGACAGAACTAGAAAGGACGAGAGGAATATGAGATGGAAAAGAGGGGTGTCTTCCCTATGTGATTAAAGGTATTCCTACTTGAGTTAATGGATTGTGCCTGTGTAAGTCATAGCTGCCTCTGAAAGCACAGATGGTAACTAGAACTTGAGAACCAGAGAGCAAAAGGTTGAAAGTGAAGGAAGTATTTCTTCATGCAAAGCAAAGTATAAATTACAGAACTGCTTGGTGTAAAGAGCTGTGAAGACAAATGTATGGATTCACATACTGGAATTCCTAAAGCAGTAGAAAGCGGGAAAAGAATTGGTTTGTGCTTGTGAGATGACAAACTAAGAATGCGAATTAATGGAAAACTTCTGAGATTAGGCGTAGCATTAATATGTATACATGCACACATACACAAGATGTACGCTAGATGATAGGATTTTCTGACTTGTGTGTGTATACAGAAAGAGAGCTCTAAGTCTAGCTGGGAGCATACACACACTTACTTTCTTTGCTTTGCTGGTCACACATTCCTGGTTACTGTTTTCCAGAGGGTAGAGAATGTTTTATAACTGTCAGTTCTTGTCACTTTAATGTTGTAAAGCTATGAGGTCTCTCTCTTCTGTATATTCAGTGCAAGATTTTCTTTCATCTTGTTTGGGCTGTCAGCCATTAGAACTTGGCTTTGAAACTTCTTTGCTTTGGAAGATAGAATTGTACTGTTTAACTGCTTGCTCAGATGGGAAGTACAACCCAGAAATAACATCTGTGCAGCTGCTGGGGCATTCACAAGAACTGCCAGGCCTTCTCTGGGATTAAAAGCATGTGAGGATTGCATTCTCTCTACTGGTTTCTTGCGCTTAAATTTGAGAATAGAGAACTTGGATCCTCTCTTTAATAAAGATCCTTTCTTATTTGATTTGAGCTAGACTTGAGGCTTTCAGGGATTTAGGATTATTAAAAGGGCTGAGTATGCCCATGGGGGGGAAGATTGTCTTCAACTGCTGTCTGTAAGTAATCCCTGCATGATGCAAAGCAAGGATGTGAAGATTACAGAGAGCTGTAATTCCTCGCAGATGGTTGGAGGGGTCACCACAATGCCAAGCTTCTGGGGGAGTTTGATTATGAAGTGTTAACTGGCAAGGGAAGCTAGAGCAGGTCCACTGCCCCAAGGCAGTTTTGAGAATTTGTGATTCCTGGTGCTTTTCACAAATACCTGGTTTCTGGCTTTAAATAGCCAGCTCTAATTTACTAGCTGAAGAAGTGTTGCAAGATTAGAAAGGCTTTCATATATGTGTAACAAAATAAGGGAAGTAGATGAGCTTGGAACGTTTTATGGATGTATTGCTACTTGGGGGAAAAGGACTGTTTCATACATGGTGTAGTTTTTACCGGTTTAGAATGCTTCCTCTGATTTGCTTTTGGGGTGGGTGGGGAAAGTGCATATGGACAGATGCCTAGATGAAGACAAAACAAAACTGCTATATTTTATATTTCAGCAAAATTCACCTTCCTAGGTGAAAGCTAGAAAGTGTAGTTTTTAACAATTATTTAGTGACTGGACAAAAGTTTTGGGAGCAAGAGCAAAAGAACTGGTAGTTGGTACTGCCAACTAGTTGGCCAAGACATTTGTCAATGTCTCCACTATCACTTCAGAAATAAAACTTAGTTCAGCTATACTAGAACTCAGAAACACCAATGGAGCGCTGGCATACATGTGTCTGTGTACCATTATTTAAAGCACCATGATTCAGTAAGGGCAGATCAGACAGACCAAATTTTCTCAGTTCTAAGCAGTCAGTATCAGTACCTCATCAGGTCCCTCCATGCCATGACATTCTTTGAAGTTCATTCATAGAACTGCCCAGCAGAGCTTGAAAAGCAGTATGTCTATTTGTACAGGAACATACAACCATGGTCAGGATGTGGCAAAAGCAGGTACTCCAGCCTCAGAGCAGCTTTTACTCCACAGAGCATAAACCACATACAATCACCAATTTTCCCATCCTAAAGGGTAGCAAGGCAGACCCTGCTCTAATTAACAAACTGACTCAGATTTCTTTGATGCATTACCAAATATCTTCTATAAGCGCATGTGTTCTCTTCACCCCTGTGTACAATCGTATTATTCTACTGTGTGCAAAGCAGGACCTAAGAGAATAATGTAGCCAAAGCAGATAGCATCTCCAATAATCTGAGTGTCAGGAAGCAATCTGCATTGCCATCTAACCTGATATAAAGCTCGCGACACTCATTTTTATATTTGCTGTTCTTCGCACATTTTTACTGATTATGAGTAGTGCAATGAATTCTTCACTCCTCAAGTAGTATTGTCTGCATGACTGGTCAGGCAAGCTGCATGGCACACATTCAATCCACTCCAGCACTGAACTGTTTCATGGGTGCTAGGGATTCAGATGTAATTACTGGTAAGAATGATAATACATGCAGTGTTGAAATTCACATATAAATTATTTATACCACAACTGAATGGGAAATTCACCAGATAGACTATTTGTTATTATTATGGTGGCTCTAAATTTTTTGCGGCTTATGTACACCTGAGAACAGCTTGTTTGTCACCGGGACAGAGAACACCTAACCAGCACAATTTATATTGGATGTATCGAGACACTGCAAGAGGTTTACACAATTTCTTGCATTAAATAGGAGCGTATATCTTAAAAAAAGGTCTGGGTTTAACATTACCATTAATAAATACTTTTACTTAGCTTACAAGCCAGAATGAATTAATGCACATCGCAGACTCTTTTTCAGTAGAGTCAAAGGCGTAAAAGAGGCTATAAAGTATAACAATGTAAACAATGATATTCACGAGTGGAAATATCTGTCTGAATGTGTTATTTACTGATTTTATTAGTTTCCATATACCTGTAAAATAACTTTGACCTTGTTTTAACCCTCACATTATGGTAGGCTTGTATTTGATCAATCATCCCTTTTGTATGAATAATTTAGTTCCAGTAATAGCACATTACTCTGAAAAATGTAACAGTAGGGATGTTTCTCTGTACTTAAGTATCACAATAACATTATAAAAGTGAGGTTATTTCCACCTGACAACATTTTCAGAGGAAACAAGAGAAAACAATCTTTTTTCCTTCCCCAAAAATGCATTCATTTTAAAGATAGAAATATCTGAGATTTGAGAATTTCTCTTCCTTCACCCCCACTACGCCCCCCATCAAAAGAAAAATTGGGTAAACCAGCAGTATTCTAGTTTCCTGGACAACTATAAAACAGTGAATCAATAAGAAGCAGTTTTGAATCAACCTGATTCAAGCAGCACTGGACCTAAATTAAAATACTGCAAATCCCTTCGCATCAGTTTGGGCTAGATGACCTTTAAAGGTCCCTTTCCACTCAAACAATTCTACAAATTTCCTTCCAGATTTAGTTAAAGGAGACAAAATTACATTTAAAGAAAAATGTCTTCTAAATATTTTGACTTTTTTAAAAGGAAAATCAGTATGGCAAGGGATACGATCTTTTTGTTATGATTCTACAAAAAAAAATATCAAATTTTTCAGTTTGCTTATTCTTCCACTCAACATCCGTGAATACTGCCAAAGACCAGCCAAACAAGATGACATTTCAGTGGCCATTACATTAATTTCTTTTTCAACCACCTGGTTTCCATTCCAAAGGAACTGCCTCATCAATTGCTTTAAGAAAGTTGTGCTGTCATTCAGCAAGCTCATTTGGCCTCACTTCAGCCAGCCTGTACTAGAATTTGCAAAGGTGTCTGAAAGATGTAGCCCTGTCTCAGCATCAGCTAAGTATCCTGCCCTTCACAGCATTGGTCTAACAGTATGCAAGACTATTTAGCACTGCACATGAACAGAGATTTGTATCTATCACATATCCCTTTATATTGCAGACACAGAAATATCAACATAGCTTAGACTTCGTTCAGGATTCTTAGTAACCTTAAAGCAGAGGTTAGAGTCATTTGTTGAGCCCCGAATGCAATAGCAGATAGGAAGGTTGAAAAAGAATACCAAGAAATGTTTCAAATTAAGACAAGAAAAGTGGAATTAAACAAATAGTAGCATAGTAAACACACAAAGTCTGGCATGGTTAATCTAGCCTCTGCAAATAACAGGCTCTTTCAATGAATCATTGTATTTCATCAAGTACAGGCAGCAGGTACTGCAGGAAAAAAAAAACACTTCTAAATATATTCACCATTGATCACACTGGGGAAAAAAAGAATCAGTCAAGCAAAGTGTTCATACACAGGTCTGTTTTTCCACAACAAATGCCTAGTGTATCTAATGTGTTTCTAGCACAGTATTACCAATGATATCACACAAAAACCAAAGGATTCCTTTTACCTGGGACTCTAGAAACATGGGTACAGAATTGTCTGGGGACTAGATTAAACTCCAAATCCACAAGGCCTCTCCTGCAGTGCTGCCTCACAGGCTTCCCACCAGCCTGCCACAGCTGGTGTACCTTCAAGATGCATCTTCACATCTCCTTCACCTCACCTTCCCTGCCCGCTTTTCCTTAAGACCTTTCACTCTTGCACTGCAGCACCCCAGGGGCACAAGAGTAGGCCCACCAATTCTGTTATTCCAGTGATGCAGTTAGTTATACCCCTCATTTCCTGGGTTTTGTGCATTTGTGTACATACACTTAAGATTGGCCTCTTTCTACTCTGTTTTTATCTTTGCTGGGTTTTCTCCTGTTCCCATCACCCTGCACCATTCATTTTCAATTCCTGTCCGCTACCTACCTCAGTGGTGATCGGAACAGAACAGAAAGTGCAACAAGACAACAGAGCAGCAAGATCACAGGCTGCAGCAAGTGAGGATCTGCTGAAACGAGACAGAGGTGGGCATAAAAATAAGGGAAAGAAGTTGCTTACCTTTGGAAGGCCTGTAAGGTCCACAGGTATGCAGGGATCTCCAGATGAAATACTCTTGCCTCCACTGCCAGCCCTTAAATGAGGCCTGGGAAGGGGTGAACCCTGGCTCCACCCCTTCCAATCACTGAGGTGCACTGCATGCACCTGAGCTCCCCTGGGCTGGCCCTGCCTTCCCACCAGGTGCTCAATCAGTTTCAAGCTGTGATTTAGTATTTCCACTACAGGTGGTCTGTAGCCTCCCTATCATCTCTCCTAGTTGCAAGCTCCCTTCACCAGGCTGGCAGTCAGCTAGTATAGGTGCTCTTGTCCCTTCTTTTCCAGGTGGATGCCATCTATCTTCAGCAGCCTTTATTTTGCAAAGAGGGCTCCACAGCTGTAAAAGCGAAATCTCAATTACCAACATGAGCTGCACAACTCAGTACTGATCAGTGAGACCCACTAGCTCCTCCGCAAGCCTTTCCTTCTCCTGAGGAAACTGACGATCGCCCACATGGGCACCCTGCTCCAGGCCTACCAGGCCCTTCTGCTGACTGATGGGGATAAATGGAAGGGGTTAGAGCCCCAGATCCAGGCAAATCCCAACAGCAGCTCCACAGCACCTTGGGCCCCAACAAGCACCTGGGGAGGAGGCTGAAGCCCCTGCGCCTCATGGGGGGACACTGCCACCCTTCTCTGTGCCCCGCCACTGCAGATGTGTGGTGCTGGGGCAACTCCCTCTGCTGCCTCCCAGACAACTTCCACCCCTCAGACAAGTCTGGGTCTCTTCTGCAGCTGCAGTTCTGCAAGAGAATGAGCCATCTCTCACCAGACTTGTCACAAGCCTGCAGCCTCCTTCATCTTGGGCATCCCAATACCAACTGAATACCACAGCCACCAACTGAAGGGCCAGGCACCTGCCTCCACAAAAATCCTTAATGTCTCTCTGCCTCCCACAGCCACACAGTCCAGTCGCTAACTTCTTACCCAGGGCATGAAAGCCACAGCCTTGGCCTGCCCTAACCCAGGGCAGGGTGCCTGCAGCCTGCTGGTGCAGCAGGTGGAGTCCTCCAGCACATCAGCTCCCTCCTGGGCACTCTGGGGGCTGTGAGCAGGCAGACCCCAGCACCCACTGCAGGGCTTTCCTTCAGAAACCGAGGCCTTGCAGCTCCAAGAGGAAAACACATCCCCTACAATGGAACCTACTGTTACCTACTTCATGCACCCCATTTTAATGGCTACCCATATCTCCTCCCCTAGCAAGGCAGTCAATACCTGCTAAACCATCCATACATACAATTCCTGACAAAACATGTTAAGTCCCTGTCTTATTCCTATCAAGTTCAGTGGTGCTGTACTAGACTCCTAGGAGCCTTTGATTTAGGTAGGAGCTGGGCTACTGAACTTGCAAGATTAGACTTTTGCTGCAAAACCGATTGGAAGAGCCTCTGACATCCTCCAACTTTTAACTTGCTGAGGTAGTTTCAGCAAGTTGGCTTACATTGCATGGCTGCATTTACAACCAATCCATGACTGAGGACTACCCAGTTAGATTTTTATCAAGCTGTGCAAATCCAACAATGTATTGGTCCAGAGATTTGTATTGATACTAATATTCCTCTGTGGTCCTTTGTCTGGCTCAAACCTTGCATGTCGATTTGTAAACTTAATTAACTGTAGTCTCAATAAGAGCCAAGATTAGGAACATCATGATTAATTAGATCCTTTTAGGTAATGCAATGGTTGAATTAACTAAATAAAAATATAGTAGAGAAGCTGGCAAGATAATGCTCCACTGATGGATGTAGGTTCACCCTGCAAAAGCAGATTCAAGAAGCATTGTGCATTATCACAATAGAAATAACCAGAGCATTAATCATCGCAAGTATTTAAGGTATATGCAGCTCTTTTCTACATAAAGACATAACTAGTCTAATGATATCTTACTCTAGAAAAAAAAGGAAGCTTGAACCTCTCTATATAATGTCAGAATTTAAGTATGATCTTTAACCTCAGATAAGGATTCAGGGACCAGTCCTATTAACCTGTATTTGTGAGATGAGTTATTACACACATGAAGAGAATTCACTATCTTTTGCTCTTGTGTTTTTGAATTATGCCTTTCATTGTCGTGTTTAGCCAGTATTGCCCATCAACATCAATTATTATTGTAATATTTCCAAGTTTTGTGATTTAAATTTTAAGATCATGAATCTATTTTTAATATTTTTTTATAATACCATTTTGATCACTGGAGAGAACTCCGAGAGTGACACAGTAACCATCATAGCAGAAGCCCTACCAGATCCTTTCTTTCAGGAGTTTAGAATTGCACCAATGCAGATTTATGTGACCTGATATGCCAGGTTCCACAATGTGTCTTTTCAAGTTAAAGTCTCTCTCAATCTTTTGCAAACATTTACTGTAATAAAATTTGACTCTGCTTGGAAGGCATTTTAAAAGCACAGAATATTACATGTTTACAAGTGCTGCAATACTTGATCTGAATTTTTTAGATGTTTTAGAACTCTGGTTTACTTAAGTCAAGAATAAATTTCTAAAGCTGAAGTACTTCAGGAGGATTTAATCAAGCCATTATATATGTTAACATTTAGGAACAAGATTTTATTGGCAAATTGGATGGAGAAAATTTCTTTAGGTCAGTAAGAAATAAACTGGTAACAGCCAAATAGATACAGCATTGCTCTCCATCTATCCTAGTTCCACAAAGACCTTGCAGGCTTCATCTTTCATTTGTCCCCATTTTTTCTTTCCACCTTCTCTTTCTCAACAGTTAACTTGGACCAGAAGTCTGTTTGATACGGGCACAATTAAGCTGTTTGACTTCTAGGAAAAAAAGACTTCTATTTAACTCAAGTTTCCTGGATAGTAAATACAATATAAAGCAAAAGATAATGATTGATTACTTTCTAAAGATGGATAAGATGAGTTTTATCTCCTACGTTATTTCCCTGTTTTCCATCACAGCTGTTTAGATCAAGATGATTTTGCAGATGGATATTTCTCATCATGTTCATTCACTGTGGTAACTTGTCACTTTGTTGAAGGAAATCATTGAACACAATTTTGTTCTAATTCAATAACAGCCTCACATGAATTACAAGATGAATGCGATCCAGATGCTGGGGCTACTCCTTGTCCCAGGCATTGTTCTTTTTACTAACAGGTAGTGAAAGATTCTGACATCATTGATGTAGCACGACTAATCCCACAGTAAGTTTAGCTGTGTTTATTAGTTCCCTACAAGCATTTAAATCTGTAATAAATGCTAACAAATTGTGAGACTGAATTTTATAGGTATATTCTAAAATTAGTGGGCTCAAAAACCTGCACAATGGATAGAAAAAAAGACAACAATTATAAACTTGCACAGCTGTTCTGGAAAAAAGGTAAAACCATATATGCTGCCTATTTTCTTTTGTTCTCACTACACAAAAAAACCAACTGCAACTGAGGAACTGAAAAACCTCAGTCATTTGCAGTAAGTCACAACTAAATGAAGGCTGCCAGATTCAATTAACATATCTGTATGTGTAGATACTGTTCTGTCAAACTGAAGGGAGAATTCTTGTTTTTTCTTAAACATGTCCCGTGAGTATATTGCTTCTGGCTTGTGGAAAAAAAAATAACTAAGCTTCATGGTGCATTTCCCAAAGCCTAAAAACCACAGCTGATTAGAACTAAAATACATTGCATTGACTTATTTTGCACAGGCATGCAAGTGTTTTATTATGCCAGTTTTGGTCAACATATATTTTATTATTATATTATTATTTTTAAGTTGTTACTTTCAATCTAAGGGGAGCAAGGAAGAGTGGGGAAGAGGTTTTTTTTATAAAGAAAAATTTATCTGTGGTAAAAAAAATTACGGTGTACTTAAAACGTAAGACTAGCTCTTAAAGGTAACCATCTGGGTGTATTTTATTATATCTAGTAAGTATACACTCTATAGGTATATTGAGAGTTTTCCTACTCCAGTCACATTTTAACAGACTAACATTCTTTGCTAACTTCAGTTCAAAACAGCCAGACACCAAACGTGCAGCAAGACAAGCGGCCAATGAGCAGACAGCACAAGTTCTACTTCTCTTATTAAGCAAAGCTAAAAAAAAACAATCCATACATGAGATGAGTCAGAAGTGGATGACCGTGTAAGCATGAGGCAATAGGCATCATGAAACTTAAAGGCAGTGGATGTTACAAGATTTTTTTCATTCAAAGGGCATAGCATAGCACAGGACTACTTTCCACTAACCAGTTTTCAGATCAGTCCACGTGATGCCATACTGCAGCCCTGCTCTTTCCAAAAGAGAGGAGCTTCTTCTCCAGAAGGTTTCTTCATCTCCAAACACTGCTGTGCTCATACACCAACTTACTATCTACAAGACAGTTTGAGCGTACCTTCAAGGTGAAGCCAACGCCCAAACCCTCATTTTCCTAGCCCTTTTTGTATAAAGAAGTTTTACAGAACCTTAAGAATACCATATAAAGAGGGATTGCCAAACAAGCCCTAGCTTATTGAGAGAGTGCACACGCAGCTCAACCCGTCAAGCATTTGGTTCTATGTTCAGTAATGCATCAACAAGATAAAAATGAATAAGAGAACAATAAATCCTCTCACAAAGGAACGTGGAAGAACTCTCAAGAAGCAACAAGCTCAGCAGCTCCTCATACTTTTATTCACTTTAACAGAGGCTGAACTCCTAAGGCAGGCACGCACCTATCCTAGAGAGAATAGTTGATAGTCATTTAGCACAATTTCACTAAACTTGGCACAATCCATGTTCCTGAAGGGCAACAACTACTGCTACAAACTTACAAAAAAAATAATCTCCCTGGCCAAATGGCTACAGTCCCTTTTTCTTGTCTTTATTTTTAACTGAAGTAGTAAGTGCTGTACCTCATAGCATTATTCTGTTTCCACCCTTTAGCAAGGAATATGATAGCATTTCAGCACCACTTACTCTGTCGCTTTTCATTCCCCTTCCCCACAGACTCCACTGCTTTCTCTTTGCCCTGTAAATAAGCGTTGTATCTCCAGCTAATGGAGAGATTCCAAAGCTGACAGCCAATTAACCATCTTTTGGCTCCTCTTGGAGCATGTCCTCTGCCAACATCTGAGCCTAATCCATGAAAATCAGTTCTAGCTAAGCACAGATGTTTTCCTGATTGCTTTCTGCAATGAACTTAGTTGCCCATGTGCAAGTGCATTTCCCAAACATGCACTGGCCTTTGTGTGAATATGCATTTCATAATAAGGGAACCACCATGAATTGGTGAACTTCAACATGTATGTATTGATTATCCAAAGAGATATGGAAAAAGGCACCAAGAAATAAACATATTTAAAAACTTTTAAATCATCCTGCATTGCTAGTTGATAATTTATTAAACATTAGAAACTTTCAGTACATGGACCTCAAGCACATTAGCCCTGGGGAATCTGTTAATATTTATAATACTCTTTCTCATTAAGAAACAAACAATTCAGAACATTTTGATATTACTCTGTCACAGCTGGGAAAATATTTTCACATTAACTATTTATGGCATTATCAGCACTATTTTCAGCTTTGCAACAACAGAATTGAAGGACCAAAGAAAAAATTATTCTCTCCCATAGAGCTGAATTCCTGACCTAACTTAAAGACTCCAGTATTACACATTCATGGGAGGATGATAAAAATCTTTAATAACTCCATGGAAGTATGCCCTGACAGAGTGAAACTTAGAAAACATGAATGGGTCATCTAAGGGAAGTTGCATTTGGAACTGAAGAAATGTTGATAGCTGCAAAGGATTAGTGACTACACATATTATCCAGTGATGTATTCACACAAAATACTTGGCCTTGGGAACCAAGCAGCCTCAGGAAGCACTTTTTCATTTTCCAAATCTTTCTTTAGCCATTTAACCATGCAGTCTTAGTTGTGTGGACTGAAACGTCCCCTCATCTCACTCGCCTTTCACCTGGGGCTAGCAGACTCCTCTCAGAAAGAGGTGTAGTACTGAGTTTTAGCTTTCAAAGTTTACCAAAGCCACATAACATTTTCAAAAAAAACTAGATGCTGTTTGCATCTGGCTCAGGTAATATGCCTATACTGATATACATTCATATGCATTTTTTAATGTTCAGTTTCTTTTCTAACATAAGAGAATGCCACCATTAATTTCACTGTTTTTCCTATTCTGCAAAACTGTTTAGAAAATGAGCAAGCAAGATTTCTCCTATTAAAAAATTTTTAGCATTAATTATTAGTAAAGGATGGAGATAGACCCTGCTCTCACTACCTTCACATAATATATGAATACACAAGTGAATACACATGAAGGCACTACAAGTATGACTGGAAATTTGAACAACCCTTCATTTTTTAAGCCTGTTGTGTCTAGTCACATACAGAGATGCACTGCTGTGTTATTACATAATGACTAACCAAAATCAATAAACATTCCACTATTTATTTTGATCTCCTATAACCATTGGAATAGCCACTAAGCAACACCACTACTAACCAAACACATTACACATGCCTCACACACGTTAAAGCCATTTTCAGGCTTACAGATATCTAGCAAATGGCTCCACATAAGACTACCAACTACTTGATGAACAGCAAGCTATTTAAGCATGTTGTGCATTCAGAAAGTAAGAGGCGTGTAAGGATGTGGCACTCACCTCTGTCATGAGCCCATTTAGCTCTAACTCCAGTCTGCTGCAGTGGCTGTACTGTATTGTACAGACTGTACTGTATTGATTCACTTGCAGCTTCAAGTGCTTCATTCACAGTGTCTGGTATTTATTGCAGTAAATCCATGACAAAATATTTAGCTTATAAGAATTCAGTCTTTTCTGGGCCTGACCACAACATGGATGATGCTTCATGTAAACTGAAGGTGCAGCTGTTGGTAGGGGATCCATCAACTTCAGTCATATTTGATCTCTCCTAGGCCTTGGCACATATACAGGAGCCACAAATATCTTATATGCAGCTCAGATGTAATGGAGGACACTCCTGCTCTTGCTGCAGGCCTCAGCAAACAGAAGTGCTGGTGCCAAAGAAACCCACTCCATTTAATTTAATTTGCCAGAAACAAATGCTATTTATGAGAAAAATCTCTCCCTAGAATAAATTTATGACAGGAATGGAGGCCAAGTCCACTAAGGCCTTGCTATCCAGATCTGCCATCATAGTTCATGGAGTAATGAGAAGTATTTCCATTTTGCAGGATTTTATATATGAACTGATTGAAGGTTTTACTTCTTGCCAACCAGCAAAAATGTATGTCAGTATGAGAAATTATTTAAAGAAAATTTAAACTTTAAACAGTGTCTGTTTTATCACTGAGTCTTTTGTTGGCGAACACTGACAGATATAAGTAATTGGCATACAGAGAATTCAAAATTAAGTTTACAGTTGGAAATTATTTCGCCTGGCAGTTTTGTATTGTATTCAATATGGCAAAAATTTATTGTGTCTACTCTAATTTTCAGATTGGTCCTGCCACATTCGGCAATGACATCAAACAATGGTGTCTTCAACATATGCATCCACATTCCCATTTTGCTGAGGTAACAAAAATCACCTGAGAATTATCATCATTTTATCATTGTATATATCACATTTAATTTGAAATCTTCTCTATTCTTCAGTGGCAAAAAACTGGATTTTTTGTGTTTAATTGGAAGCACATCAAGCTAATTTCTTTTTAAGTGTATAAACATATCATATTCTTACTCAATTCAGAACAGGATATTTCAGAATGTTTGTGTCCAATAGTTAGTGTTGGGGTCAAGGTATGACCATCGACACTGAAATGATAAAAGCCTGGCTTAGACATAAGAAAATGAGTGCCAAGCCTTACTGAGATGTGGATCCATGTTTGTATGATACCTTGTAGAAAGCAATCTCTTTGAGCCCATAGATTGATCAAAGTTAGAAAGAACAAACTACATTTAGTTTCAGGGGAAAAAGCACACTAGAGATGTGTACTTGGTAAACTGCTTGTTTGTGCAATTAGTGCCCAGGGGAAGCCAGAGGATGTGAAAGGGTGCAGCGCATTTGGAAAGGGAAAGGCAGAAACTTATGTCCATGAAAGTGTTAGACATGCAGAAGTCAGTATTTGAAGACATGCACAGGAGTAAAGTCCAAAAATATAGAGGTGTTCTTCAAAGTTTAAAAGTTCTTAAGTATTTCTGCAATAAATAAATCCAAATTTATATGCAAGATTAGTTTTTACGTGCAAAAAGTAATAAACCGTAATAGTAAAACTAGATATTTCCCTTGAACACCTTTTTCCCATTTCCTCCCAGCATCTGCATAGTCAACTTCCAAATAAAGTCACTTTTCCCCTAATCTTTTCTGAATCCTAAGGCTTTTCTACATGGCCACATCAAAGAGTATCAACACTTGAAGACATTTGTATGATATTAATTCACACACAATTCACACCATCTTTTGATCAGAATTACTTTGATTATTTTAGACAGGATTGGCTATATTAAATTTTTCACACCCTCAACATCATACTAATTGTTTGCTCACCTAATTGCCATGAAAAGTCACATGAGCTGGGAATAGCACTGGTAGAAATATCTTGAGCCTGATTATAAAATATAAATATTTTAATCAGATTCTTAAAAATTCTGTTTGCAGATTACAAATAAATAGATAAATGAAATACATCCGTAAGTAATTCCAGTGATCACACTAATGAGGCAAAATACCGTGGGCTTGCTTCTCTGGGCACGTGCCAAGATCACAGTGAATGGTCTAGAACTCTACAACCTCCTATAACACCATTCTTACAACCTAATGCTTTACCATGTGTTCAGGGTATCAGCCATGCTTTGTGTGCAGGTGAAGTACTGCAGTCTTGCAAGCACATCATAGGACCAGGTATTAAAATTAGAGGTCTCATTTATGATCTTCATGTATTTAATAGGTGGCCCCAAGAAAAGTCTTTACAGTCAATTTGCAATGTGGGGACAGTAATACTGCCTCTATTATAAGTGACTATGAGAACAACTGGCTGGGAAATGAGAAGGGCCAGGGGTACTGTGGGGTAGTCCAGTACACCTGCAACATCTTTATGAGTTGAACCTCTGCAGTACTACTCAGCCTTATGGATTTCAATAGAAAGCATATGGGCAAATGCTCAGCTGTACAAACACAAATCCATTTTCACATGCCCACACTAAAAGCACCAAGCAGCCTCACAAGGTATAGTTCACCAAGGAATGGAAAAGAACCAGCTGATGGTGCATCTCAAGGTCTTGCTCTGAATCAGAGATAATACATAAGCGAGAACTGACTCATTTTACAGTGACAAGCACTCAGCACCACTACAGAACAACACAAATAATTGTATTAAAATTGCCAACAAGCAATCCCATTAGAACAGATTGAGACATGCTTGTGCATATCTCTCAGAGAGTGGATAGATGGAGCACACAACATTCCACAACAGAGGAAACACCTATCCTGTCACTTCCCAGCTCCACAAGCAGACAAGTACCTCTCTCAGGAGTCTGACATAACGTGTGGAAGAACTCCAGAAGCAGAAAGGATGCACTGTTGTCACTAAACAAATTGAGGAAAAGTAATATTGAAGATTCTTTTAAGATTTTTCCTCTAAAAATCCATAATAAACTAGCAAAAGATGAAGATTTGGTGATTAGCAGCTGAATAAAAACAAGTAATTATTTTTGAGCCAAACAAGAATGGAGTATCCTGAGTAATTTACACTGGGTAATTAAGGTAATGAATACTTGAGACTCTATCAAATAAACAGTCCCTAGAAGTGTCATTTTAAGAGAGGCATGATTATAGACAGAACTAAAAACATACAGCATACCTGTTTCAGTCACACAATTAAAAAAATGCACAAATCTCAACAGCTGAGCTTCTAAATTCCTCATTGAACATGGCCTGTTCCTCAAAGATCGTTTACAGGGGCAAATCTCCCATCAATTAACTGGTACAACTATACAGATATTACTTCCTAAGTGAACACTTTAGATTCTTCCAGCATTGAGCTGTGAGGCCTGCACCCCACCCGAGGCATCACTCAGTCACTACAGTTGCCAGGCTTTATCCAAGCATTAAACCACACATCTCCACTCTGTCAGGTGCTTCGGCCACGTAGGCAAGTTGTGCCTTTGCTCAAGCCAGCTGTGGGAAAATGACATTAAACCGCATTCATGTTTAAGCTGCAACTCTCTGCCATTCTGTATTTCAACACAGCTAGCCTCATCTTTTCCTACAACTGGTGAGCAGATGTGGGGATTCCAGTATTCCAGACTGGCTGATTCACAGCCCCCACCAGGACACATCACCTTTCAGTAAAGCGATGTGAAAATAGCTCATGGGTTGTTTCCAATACAACACCTCAACAGGGTAATAAAACAGGTAAAGGCTGTTTTAATAAAACAGGAAAAAGTGTCCTGCCGTATAGCTGTTGTGTATTAAACCTAGCACTAAATCAACACAGTCATATCTCCTTTGTCCGCCAGATCAGTAGAAGTTGCCGAAGTAGCACACTTCTAATGTTGTAATAGCTAGCACAGTGAGTGAATCACTCTTCTGAATCCATTTGGGTGCCTTGGCCAGAGAAATGAAGCTCCAGAAGTGAAGAGTTGTTGCTGACTATCTCAGCAAACTCTGACCTTAATCTGTTTTATAGCTCTCCTCAGACAAATTATGGCTACTCCGTAGAACACCCTGAAAAGGATTTCACTCTTCCTTAACAGAGAATGGAGAGAGAATAGTGCTACAGAAGATTAATGAGTCAATTTGCATGGCCCGGAACCATTTTTGCATTGGGTCAAGGGTAAGCATGTCCCCAGGTCATTTTGGCCTGGGTAGAGCGCAGATCACATCACCTACTTCAGTGAAATAATACTTAGCAATCTGGGCTTTGCAAAGATTCGAGATGTTTGGATGTCTCCCATGCTACAACTACATTTGTAAGTTTCAGGGGGATAATATTCGGACGTGGCAAGTTGTTCAATTTAGTATGTTTCTCCTGACAAATTATAATACACAGCTGAAAGAACAGGCTACACTGAAATTTCCTGAATGAAAAGTAACTGCTCATAATGTGAGCTGTTTCACCAGGAGGTTATGTTCTGATTAATGAGAAATCTCAGGTGGTTTTCACAAGAAAGATTAATCTTATATATATATAATGAAATATCTAACAAACAAAAGAATTCCAAGAAGAAATAGAACAGCCTCTTTCACTTCTGAATGCTGTTAGCTATAGACCAGCTAATCAGCTTGAATAGGCTGCCGCTCCCCCCCCCCCCACACACACACACTAGAAACAGCTTTACAGAATAGGAGGAAAATGTTTCACATGATTTAGAAACCAAGCTTCAGATTAACTTGTTTTATCCAGTTTTGTTTCACTTCTTCATTCATCTTTGTGCTTCAATTTGAGGTGATTCTAGTATCACGTCCAACTTAGATTTTGGTCTTGACTAATGATCTGAAGGGTTATACACATGAATTTCCATCTCTGCTTTAATAAAATGCTGAATTCAGAAGGAGATTAACTCACCAAGGCCCTTCCATCTTTCCCCAAAGGCAATATAATGCTGTGGGCACCTTTTGCTGACTGACCATGGAACTGCTGCTCCCCACAAAATTAGTCCCTACATTTGCATACTTCGCTGATTTTAAGGGTCTGATTCAACAGTTTTCATGTTTGAAAGCATAATACAGTTGATAATTCTCTCTTCTAGGCAGGTTAAAAGTGTTCATGAATCCTCACTACTACTTTCCAAAGAAGTAAAGGAGAAAATAATTCTGCTAACTTTGAAACTACCTGATTTTCTTCCCCACATAAACACACTTTACAATACTCAATTTATTTCTGCAAAAAAAATCTTATGGTGGAAAGCAATTTAATAAGCAAAACAATTAATCTCTACAGCAACCCTACTATTACCCTCCTCTAACCAGTAATTAATATATCGCTGAACATTTTTCCATTCATTTCCAGAAACAGCCCTGCAGGCTTCACTACTTGTGAAGAACAGCAACACTATCTTTCAAGTGTTAATCTTGACACGATCAGTGAAAATATTCTTTCTGCACTCTTCATCACCTTGCTGAGCACAGCACTGAGCAGCTCTTGTTGCTCCACTCAAAATGAGTTTGATTACCAGCACTTTCAGGTTAGGTGCTAAAACCCTCAGGTCAAATTGCAAATGAAGCTGGGAAAGATAAATAATCTTAAGAAACAAAAATGGGATACTGATATTTTCTTTTCTAAAGGAGAATGAAAAGTAGAGTAAAATAGGAAATATTCATTTACAAGGACAGGCCCAAATGTCAGAGGTGAATGTTGGTGGTATGGCATTAGAAGTTGAAACCTCCCACCACCATCCCATTATGTGTTGTTGCCATGTGACAGGTGGCAGCAGAGGGGCACTCTGACACAATGGCATTTGACATGGAAGTGCATATGAAGCAAAGGTGTGCCACTAATCCCTCCATGAGGAAAAATGGCACCCACTGATATTCATCAACATTTGTGAACATTTATGGAGACCCAACAGTGGATGTCAGCACTGTGAGGCAATGATGGTGCATTTCAGCAGTGGCAACAGCAACTCTGTTGTGCAGATTATTACAAGTGCAGCATGCAGACTCTTGTTCGTCACTGGTGAAAACGCACAGCTAATGGTGGTGACTGTGTTGAAAAAGTGTTTCGTAGCTGAGAATTTTCTCTATTAAACAGTGTTATTCTGCTCTCTCTAGCTGTTGTAGTTTCCGTAGAAATAAATAGGAGGCATTACTTTCAGAGCAGCCTACATAACTTGATGTTTGGTAATTTGATAACACAACTGTAATTTTGGCGAAAAATAAAATGAACAACACATGAGAGCTCCACATAAGTTAAACGGCTTGAATTCAAAAGGAGCAAGTAGAAACAAGCAATTTGCATTTGCAAAAGAAAGCATGAGGATTTATCTGTGATATTTCATACTGATATTTCAGCAACTTCACCATGAATTTTCCCAGTGTTAAATATTAGCTGTTCCTCAGGTTTTTTTAATGTTTGTTTCTTTGTTTAATAACAGATCATGAGAAAGGCTTTGTTTTTCATCAGTCTGTTTTACTGGAAGTAAGAGCAGTAGGCATTTTCTTCATGCCAGCACCAGCATGTGTGAACCGAATTGTCTCAGAACTACAAGCAATAACAAGATCCTCCTAGTGCCAGAAAGCAATTAATTATTGTGTAGCAGCCAGGTTAGTCTCAGGGGTGGAAGCCCCTATGGCACAGCCACATGGCAGCTTCTGTACAAAGCAAATCCATCTCTTGGGTAGTTGCTTAGTTACTTTAAAGAGGAGAGACCCTTCTTGGGTCTCTCTTGGAAACACACCACAGAACTTTATTAAAAATAACTATCTTTCTAAAAGGTTTTAGAATCCTTTCCACTACATGGAAGAAAAAAACAAAGATAAAAAGGAGCGTAGTCAGAAGAGCGTAAGTTGTCCTAAAACTCAAAATGGCTAAGGCAGCTTACCACTACATACAAGTGACTTTTTGTCTGCTTCTCCTATCTATTATGGACTCCAACATCTGCTGTGAAGTGAGATTTCTTTGCTGTCTATCTTGCAAATCCATCCTAGAAGCAAAAACCCATTGATGTATCAGAGAAAACCACCTCAGCCATTCTCGCTGACAAGGCAGCAAACTCCCAGGTCTCAGTCCCATGGGAAGCACTGCTCTGAGGGTGGAGCGAGCCCAGCAAGCCTTAGAAAAACACTGTTACTTGCCCAGAACCAAAAATAATACCTGTAGCAATCAGAGAGATCAACACAATAGAAAATGCATCACAAAAGAGGTGGAAGAACAGGCACAATAGCAAGGTGCTACAGAGAAAGGGAAGAAGATCGCTCACCCGCATCAGAAGAGTCTGGGTTCACAGGAAAAAGCTTCCAACAAGGAAGGATCTCCAGAAAGAGATCCTTCCTCAGTGGCAGTCAGCCCTTAAATGAGGCCTAAGAGCAGTAGAGCCTGGCTTCTGGTCACACAGTGAATTGCTTTCACCTGTGCTCCCAGGGCTGGCTGGGTCTTTCCTCCAGGTGCTCAATCAGGCCGTGACTCAGCAGTTCCCATACAACACCAAATGTTGATAAACTATCTGCTTAACTGTGAGGATGAAAGGTTTTTTCTGAAGCCTGCTAAGTTCTCTATAACTGCACCCAGATGTACAACTGTCATCTGCTGCTTTCTCTGTAGCAACGTAACTCCAGTTACATAAACATGCAGTGCACACTGAATTTCACATCACTGATGCTGCTTGAAGTATGCCATAACATTTTCCAGCCAAATATATATGTCGCTCCAACTAATATACATATATCTCCAGAATGCAGCTAATGAGATGCAATTATTCACAACTGATAAGACTCTTGTTCTAAAATCCTCTACATGAAAGCAAGAAAAAATTGAGCTGCAAGGAGACTTCTCCCTTTCATCACTACTGTCAATTATAATTCCAACATTATGTAAGAAGCAGGAGAAATTGGCTCTGATCTGGCTAAAGGTTAACAAATGCGGCAGTTCAGGGAACTAGAGCAGAAGAATACTAATGGCTCCTGCACCTGGAACACAGTTTCCCTTTTTAATTACCTTCTCCCACATCAGAGCATTTATAATGCATTTGTGCCCAATACATTTGTGAAATAGCCCAGATCTTCGGCTTCAGAAAGTCCAGTTAAAGTCAAACAGAATAAATAAGTTAACAAAACACTCACCCTTTTATCACTAATTAGATAATGTAAAATAATAGTTGATAGTCCTGCTCCTCCATCCCCACTAAAGCAAAACGAAATAAAACACAAAGCATTTTTCTCTGGATTAGTTCACAAATACGTTTGTCTGTTCTCCTATGTTATTATTTTTAGATTTCTCTGTAAATACTCTATTCTAACTTCTTCTCACACACTGACAGGTGACAAAAGTTTTGCAGCAATGCTGTATTTGTTGTGAAACTGTGTTCACATCAAAACACATAAAAATTTCAACAAAAATGCTATAGCAAGAGATTTTCTGGCATGGAAGGGGTCAGGATTATGTGCCAGATGTTAAATTAAATGTCTGAGGCCAAACACAATGGAGAGACTTGAGGAGTCATGAACCGCTCATCTCTCAGTGCTATCAGCAAGCGCAACAAATTGCACACAAGACATGGGCAGGATAGAACATGGCTCCTTCCCCCCAACCAAGTGTCCCACCCTGCAGTGGCTGAGGGTCACTGATGCAGTGTCATGGAGCTGACAGTTGACCCTTGCACACCCCGCAGCCAAGAGATGCATGATCTCTCCCACACACTGCTCACCCATGCCTACTTTTGTCAGGTTAGTACCACTGGAGAGAGTGGTGAGGTGAACTGGTCAGAGCTGTTCAGACAAGATTTTTGCACAAAATGTGCCACCTCATGTCTGAATTCTCAGTTAGGATCCATAGGTCTGTAAGTAACTGCCAGGTAATGCCAGGAGGCAGGGGCCCTCCCTGCTCACTGGGGCTGTGCCCTGACCATGGCAGAGCTATGACCAGCCCTCACCCTCTGTTCCTAACTGGAAAAATAAAACAACAAACAACCCAAAACAGACAAATATCTCCTGTCTTTACCTGATGTTGTCACGTCTTGGCCTTCTCCACCCCCCAGCAACTGTTCTCTGCCGTCTCTGTACCTGAGGTCCTCAGCTGTTGTTCTGTATCTTGCCCCAGACACTTTGGTGAGGTACAATCTCACACAGAAGTTCACTCTTTGCTATGAAATTAGTCACTGCTGCCCTTGACTCAGGTTCTGTCCTGCATCATAATGTTTAATATCAAGGAAAGATTAATTACATGTTGTGAAACTATGGCTCCAGTTACTCATTAGGGACTTGTTTTCTTCTTTTTATTTAAATTTTCATTAGTTCACATTAAGCTGCTTTACAGGTTGTAGTCACTTTCCCCTTCTTGCACTCAGCACATCAACTCAGATGCTTCTAGGTGTGTAAACAATGCAAGGTAATTAGCCCTAATAACACTCACTCCTTGCAGGAATGACTTTTTCTGTGGTGCACACCCTGCCAAAGGAAACCAGGAGACCTGTGAGCTCTGAGGAAGAGGGCCAGGCTGTGAAATCCCACTTGGCGACATATATGCCCTCAACAGAGGCCATACAAAACAACTCCTTGGGTGAGAAGTGCTGCCTCTTTTGTTCTGAGAGGTTGGGAAAAACTAATTGTAGCACAATTTAATTGTGGTAGAAGCCACAAACACTGAAGCCATTCTTTCATGCAGCTGAGTGCAATCATTGGCATCTGGGTTCTGCAGAACCCTCTGCTTTGCCCAAGAATTTCTCTAGTCTGACCCACTCCCTGAGCTACTCCAGCACACACACGTGAGCTACAAAGGAGTGACCTGAGTAGCGGTGGCTGAGAAAGAGCTGACAAAAGTTTAATGTAAAGAAATATCTCCTTTTCAGCCCATGTACGACCTTTCTGGTTCATGCCAGAGTGCTTCTGCACATGGACAGGTCAAACAGAAAATCTGCTCAGTCAAAACACAGCAGAAATACAACTGCTCAGTCATGAGTGTGACAGACCCGTTAGCTGCTCTTACAAACCTGATTGCATGTCTCACAATCCTTTGGGCTTTTCTCACAGCTTCAGGACTTGATAGCAAACATGTTATCCATCTGACGGCCTAGCCTGCGAGCCACAGGCCCTTTACACAAACAGCTCTCCGTCTTGTAAGTGCAGAGTGAACCACGGAAGGGGAAACTACGGCTAAAAGATAGTTTTATTTAGTTGTTGCTTCCTTTGTGAAAACCATCTCCTGTGCAAGTGTTTGTGTCAGAAAAGCAGGAGCTGAATGTTCCCCGGTTCACAGGGGGGACTCTCCTGCTGCTGCTGTTCTTCATTAGGGTCATCTGAACCCAGCCTGCAGCTTCCCAAGGTCCAACTACATAATATCTTTATTAGTTTGTTCCCTTTCTCTGTGTGCTACTCTCCCATTTTCTCCTATGTCTTCCATTGTGGACATGATGTTCTACTATGGTCTTTTAAGTCTCCTTCCCTTTTCAAGTACTTCATGGGTCTCTTCCCATGCACTCTACTCAGCCTGCTCATGCAGGTCCCATCACCACTCATCACTGCCAAGTGGACAACTTCAGAGGTCCATTCAAAGTCCCAGCTCTGGCTGGAAGGTTATTCAGCTAAGCAGGCCTGGCAATTGGGCAGGAGTTGGAAAGAACAAAGAAAATGAGTGCTTTGGATAAGCAAGAATTTCTATCAATCTGCATTTGGGTGGGTGAGTTTTTGTTATCTAAAGTAACTTGAGTAGACATATTTCAATGTCCATCAAACCTACCTTGTGATAAGCAGAGAGCACAGAGGAATGAGAGCAAGAAGAAGTCTGTAATGCCACAGACAATGAAGGAATGTGGTTCCAGTACAGAATGTTAATGGAGAGTTGCTGTGACAAGTTACTAAAAGTTGGTGGAAAATACAGGCTGTGCAATACTGATGTTATCCAGCTCGATTTCATTTTATTCATTCAAGGTACTGAATCAGAATTATTATAGTCACCAGTCAATGGTCTCGATAGTTTTCCTTGCCTGGATGTTTATTATCAGGCTTTTCAGATTAAAGCAAGAATAGTGAGCAGCTCATGTTAAAATACAAGGCTATGAGCACATTCTTCAGTTTATAAAAACTGCGTTTGTCAAGCTTCAAGTTGGCACATGGATTGGGAAGAAAATTAGAGAGTGTAAATCCATTGGCAGATGCACTTCATTTCAAAAGTAATCATGTGGGGAAATACAAGAACATTAAAACATCTAATGCATGGTATACTCAACAGATAAGACATCTACACTGGGAAAAACAGATTTTTCAAAGTATTTCAGTCTGACATAGAAGTCAACGGAGTCAACAGCATTCTCTGTACCTGCCTGTGCAGTACATGCACATGCACATTAGCTTTTTTCTTGTACTGCACACTCCAGCTGAACATAAGATCTGACAAGGCTTTCATATTCACCACTTGCAACCTACCCTGGCACTCTCTGAACTGAAAGGTTTTGTTCCCTGTGCAACCTGTCCTATATATTTTTTTCAAGGATCTGAATTCAGTGTTAGAAGAAAAGGAAGAAAGTAGTTCATTGTTCACAGCTTAACTGATGTATTTCTGCAATGGCACCTGCATAGACAGTTTCTCTCACAGGTATGAAAGGACAAAACATCAAGGATGGCTGAACAGAAGCCAATCCCTATTACACTTCCATACAACTAGGACAGACCTGATGCAAAAAGACCAGCACACAAGAGCTGATGGCTTCTTGCACTGAAGGCTGAAATTCAGCATCATGTCACCTGAGGATGATTTCTGAGGTGATCCTGCACTACTCCACACTGGAGTTTTACCAGGTCTTTGTTTCATTAAGAGTTGTTGGAGAATTAACATAGAATACATACTGGGAGATGGGTGCCAACATTTTCAAATCTTTTGAGGGGTCACAGTGTACCTGAAGAATATGTTGCCAGAGTCCATGGTGTCTGTAAGGCCTCTGAAAGCTGACGGTACTGTCTGTCTGCCAGGGTACATCACCGTGCGCATTCCCAGGAGAAGGTAAGGTATCATGGGAGAAAGGACTGGGGAAAACAAACCAAAAAAAAAAGAAATGAGAAAAATTAAGGTTTCTTTATTCTAAAACTTGGTTATTCTAAAGCAAAAATATTAATTTTGCTGATAACTAAACCACTTGCTAAGAAATTTGCCACGTCTCTCTTTCTTCCCCTCTCTACACCTAAGGAGAATAGTGTGCTATGTGTGGAAATAGCTCATTCAAGCCTCATTGTATTTTACTTGAAATTATCTTTTATGGAGCTCAGCATCTTGAAGAGAATTTCCAAAACGAGCCAGGCTGCACTAAACTAGCTTCGTTAATGTAATAAAACTTCAAAGTAAAGGATTTATTCCATCTGTAGCAATCAAAATGTAAATAAATACAAGAACTCAAATCATTCATCTAAATATTTGGGTGATGATATCACTTTTGGGAAGTGTAACACTTACACCAGCACATCAGGGAACAGAAAACCGGCTCACTCACTCTCAGGAGATTCATCTACATCAGCAGGCACAATACTGGGTTAGACAGCACAGACCGGGGCTGCGCGACACCTCCCAGAATGCAGGCCCGAAATCAATACTGCTGTTGTAGGACATGTGGTGTAACATCTGCAAGAGGTTTTTCTTTTGCACCTTTGTCTCAAAGCTTGCTGAGGAACACAGATGGACAAGTCCGGACAAGTCCTGGTCAAAGCGGGAAAAATCTTTTGTCTGAAGATTTGCAGGCCAGGGGCAAGGAGAGAGAGATAAGTAGCAGCTTAATGGCCGGGAAGCAGTCTTTTGTGTGGGCTCATCTCGAGGGAGACAGCCATCTCAGGAGTGCTGCACATGACTCTTACCTAAGCGCCCAGGAATGCCACAGTGGCAGAAGAAGAAGGATAAAAAAGGGACCTACAACCAAGAGGGGAGGTCTCTGACATCAGATTCCTCGTGACGTGCTACCTGCCTGCTGCCGGACTCTCCTGGGCCTGCTGCCCACTTGCTGCCTGTTTCTCCTGGACCACCTGTTATTTTCCATATTTAGCTGAGAAATTCGAGTGGGGCAGTGCCAGGTTAGGTGCTGTACTGGCAGCCTCCGTGTACTGCTCCATCCCATCCTGTCCCAGCACTGTCATGCTCCAAATGCTCCTTTATCTGTACCAGGAAAGAAAGAACAGTAGCAAATACAACTTCTTACCTTTCTCCTCATGGCTTCAGTACTGCTGAAGTAGCATTTCTGCTGGGGATTTTTATTATTATTTTTTGAAACATTCATTAGATACTTTATGTCATTCTGTCAGGAAGTAGGAATGTTTGTTCAGGACTGATAAGCAAAAGGGGCATAGCTTGCGAAATGTTTGTCAGGAAGTAAGAATGTGTAGCTTGCAAAAACCTATGGAACTTGGTATGGCTTGCGAAATGTGTAGCTTGCAAA